>NC_036242.1:2705102-2752246 GCF_002742605.1 Olea europaea var. sylvestris | reverse complement strand
ATTGAACTCAAAAGAACAATTCAATCCGTCTAACTCTAAAACAAGTCACTATCTTGCGAGAGTGTGTTGATGGATAAATTTTGCATCAGTTACAATAAAATAATTATCAACATACAAGGGCTTAGAATATTCTCTTAGTAAAGTTGATTATTTGAGATGAAACTTTAAATTTTAATAATATTCAAGAGAATTGAAATTTATTTTTTTACTTTATTTATGTTCCGACGTGTTTCTTGTGTGGTGATAAAATTCATTTCTATAGACTAGAAATATTAATTTGAATTTAAAACTTTTATCTATTAAGATAACACGTTAAATTAGGCATTATTTCATTTAAAATATTAAGTTGAGGTAAAATATTTATTAATTAATCTTCTCAACATTTAAGATAGGATATTTTCAAACATCTTAGCCAATTATGACTAATTTATGACTCCCAAACTATTTTTAATTGGGTGCTGCGTATTCCCATTTAGCAATATTGATGCTAAGACATTAATTCAGTTGGAAGGATGAGTCCAATTAAATGGATCTCGTATTCATTCATTTAACTACTTAACTTTAATTAGACTTATTTAGTAATGCTAACTAAACTGGTATTCTAACATCCATAGATATCATTATTTTATATGCAAGAATATATGTAGCCTATAAGCCATTATTATGAAGCATTAGATTTTTACATGCATATTCTCAATTTATTTTATTGTACTGCATCATATCATGGTGTGTTGAGCACTGACAAACACAAGTATTTTAATTAGAATCTTTACATTTATATTAATTTTCTACCGACTTTGCAATCGAGTGGACTCATGTTGCTTTCTTATAAGTGCCTTCTTACTCCAAAGTAAATTATCCAAATTCTCTTTTCAATCTTTATAAATTTTTTTAACTAACCCTCTAATGAGTTATTTGACTATGTACATAGTTTTTATATAGATAACGGATATATGAATTCTTTGAATTTTATTGGACTTGTAAAAATTACTTAAAATTGATTAATTGAGCGAGATTCTACTCAATTTATATTGTATTTAACCTTTATAGGTTAAATCCCCAATTGGAAGATAAACGAAACAGAATGAAGAGATCAAAAAAGGATCGAATTGCATGATATGGACAGCAAATTGGATGATGTGACAAGTTTGGGGACCAAAATGGATGAAATCATAATATTGGGGGTCAACTTGAACATTTTCATAATTTGAAGATACAAGCTTGAAGAAATCAAAGGTTTAAGAACCAAAGTGTAAGAGTTTGGAAGTTTTAGGACAAATTTGGACATAATCAAAAGATGGATGACCTTAATAGACGAACTTCAGAGTTAGAGGACTAAATTGGTAGTGGTTTGAGTTGGGGACCAAGTATGCAATAAAGTGAAAACTTCAACTTGAGATTGTGACTGAGTGAATTTGGAGGGAGGACTGAAGCTCCTGGAGCTTTTAGCAGGTCGTGAGTTTTGCTAGCAACCGTCGCTATCATTGTCTGGTAAATGGTATTTTTTAGATTTTGACTAATAATCACGGGCATTTTAGGTATTTATGGGGTACGGGTTCTAAGGTATGTAGAAGATTATATATAGAAGTAATTTAGATCAAACAAAAATACTCGCATCACATCATAGAAGTTTCTAGAGCAATACAAGGAGCTTTTCTTCTCATTTCTCGAGTTTTCATAAGCAACGAAGAAAATGTGATCCAAGAATATTGAAAAGATTCATTGTTTGAGTGTTGTATTCTTCTCTTGTTAGGTTTTAAAGTTGTTGACAGCCTATGAACAAAAATATAATTATAAAAATGTCTTAAAAAGTCAAATGGTTAAGTGGTATGTTATTTAAATGAGTCAAAAGTCATTGGAATCGTCCTTGGATCAAAGGAAAAGTTGTTGGATTTTCGCTAGCCAACTACCAAGTTGTTGTTCGAGCATAAAAAACAAAATGACCTTCACTAGCCTGACACCTGAACTTTGCTCGAGCAAAACATTATCGCTAAGCTTTCGCTCAAGCGGTTGAAAACTCTATTTTGCGATTTTCAAGATTTTTAACAGACCCATACTACCCAAAATATCCACTATATAAATAATTGCACCTCTTCATGACAATTATTGGATTGAACATGGTGAGAAACTTCATATATATCATTCAATCCTTTTATGCTTGAGTGTTAAAATCGAAAAAAATCAAAACTTGACAAATCAAACATCAAAACCCATACTTTCAGAGCATCTGTCAAATGTTAATGTTCAAGAAAGGTGACCGTAGTTTACGTTGTCGGAAAATGGGGAGTTCTCGAGAATCCACAAGAAATGGACGAAATCAAAAAGCTGTGAATTGGTGAAGAAGCATGCAATCCAAGAAGGTTTTGGGGAATTACAGTCAAGAGGTCAAAAAGTACAAGTGTTGATTGAGTCGGCAATATTGTAAGTTAATTCATTTATAGTGAATTCATAATGGCTTGGGCCTGGAGTTTTTAATCTTGTGAAGGGTTTTATCTATCAACAATTTTCCTTTGTTAGTTACTTTCTGCAATTTGTTATACTGCGACAATTCAACATGGGATAGTGTGTATGTGAATTCGTCTAAAGAAATTAATAACTATAACTTGTTGCAATTATTAATTAAATAGTTCAAATTCCGCAGAATCACCTATTCACCCTCTTAGGTGTTACTTGGGTCAAACTATATTATTATCTCTCTTATACCATTTCATTGGGGGTTGTGATTTCATCTAAAATCTTGTATTTGTATTATCCAATCATGCCTGGATAAATATTTGTTGCTAGGGTTATGGTTAGACCTTGTGAAGTCTATTAATAATTGCTCTTTTAATTTAAAATGATGTTGGGTTGATTGTTTGCTATTGTTTTGATTAAGACCTATTGTCTTTCTAATTTTAGGATTATTTTTAGATTGGCGATTATATATATATATATATATATATATATATCATATTCTAATTTTGTCTTGTATATATAGTTATAGTCAACTTGTAGATAAAAAAATAATTTATTTATTTTGCGAGAGAAAATGAGCATACGAGGAATATTAATTGTCTACAAAAAATAAGAGTTGGTTAACAAGGGATAATTAAAGGGTTAAATAACGGTGAATTCGATAATAGTCCTCAGTGATTTGTTTAAACTCCGACATTTGCTACTTTAAAATTATTCATTTTTAATTGAAATTAGGTATAACTAAAATCAAATCCAAAATCATTAATTGTGTACGTTTCATACTAGACCATTTTTAGTAAAATTAGATCTAGATTTAATGAAGGTGAAAAAAATAAATATTTTTTTTAGGTTCGAGGCTTTACTTATTATATATTATGTGTATGCGATACCATGTACTTGTAAAATAATTTTGCAACACATTTCACTATATTTTGTTGGACAAGGTGCCATCCCCAACCCCATTGGGGATTTTTAGAGGCACCGCGAGATTAAAATATCTTATTGTACACCACATTTACTTATTTATGATTTAAATTCAAAAGTAATAAATTATAATTAAATAAAAATAAGAGTCAAGGCAAGACCATAAGCCTTGTCCCAGCACCAATTCTCCTACTCGACAGGGCTTAGATATTCTATCATTCCTTTGTATTCAATAATGTCTGGTATGGTCTAATACATTTCCAAATCTTTGTTGAATTGCCATGTACCCTCGTAAAAACCTCCCCCACTTCAAATTTCTATTAATAACGTCTAGCTGTAAACCATAACTTAGCTACATAAAAATGAAACATCTTTGATTAGAAAACGATTTAACATGAATTTGAACAATTTTTATAATTGGGATCCGATGGTGTCAAATGGCTTCTGGTTAAATTTGAGAGTTTACATGCTAATGAGAAAATAGGTTGGGAAAATTGGGCAATTTTCCCTCTCTACATTGTATTCTGTCCACATCTCAATCCTGCCCTACAATTTGAGAAAAAAAAATAATAAAAAAATAAAAAAATAAAAGGGAGATTTGGAAAGAATGGCCTTTCTATTCACCATTTCCCTGACGAGATTTATCACTACTTTCATGTTTGGACATGAATTATTTTTCAATTAACGTTAAGGACAATTGTTGTTTCTTTAATCTGAAAGATCATAATGGTTATATGACACAATCTGAACTACAGCACTCCTTGCCAGTTACAAAAAATACTTTAAATGTGCAAGAAAATACCACCATATAATAATGTCAATGTAAACCTCAAAATTTCGAAAAAAGTGAATCATACCAATTTCCCACTTAAAATGTTAGTATGATCGCTTAAAATGCCACACGATATCTGATAACTGAGGCAAGTGCAATCAGCATACCAAGGTTTCCGAGATCAATACTCTTTATCGTCCTCATCGATAAAACTAAATAGATAAGCATTGATGAGCCATGAAACCTTGGTTGAATCTCGGTGCATACTCTTGGTTAGCATTTCGATCTCCATCAATTGGCCACCCAATTTCTCCAACCATAATAGATAAATACTTAAATCCATTCTTTTCCAATGCCAAGACGAGTGTCTTAATTCACATAAAACAAATTGCAATAATTCGCGCCACCATCATTCAGAGGCGTCGCATTTCCATCATAAAAGTCATAATCAACAGGGAAGCTAGGATCTTTATAAAGACTTATAAAAGGGTATACATCGATCATGAAAGGTGCATTATTATAACTCTGTAACTTCAAGATTTGAACCACAAAGTCATGGATATCAACCCGGAAATCACCTCCAGACGTATTCTTTATTGTATGGGGAAGTAGTACTTCCTCATTTATTGCTTTCATTTATTATATTCATTTGTTGCATCACTGCTTTTTGGAGGTCAGATTCACACCCCCCTCCTTCCATGTATTCTTGATTTTTATGAAATAAATATGGTTGGGGAACCCTTAACCCCCATCGACCTTCCTTGGTGGACCCTAAAAAGTTACTAAGGATGTGTGGATGTCTTTACCAAAAAAGTAATAATAATAATAATAAAATAAAAAAATAAAAAATCACCTCCAGACGGCAAGCTAGTTGAACGCGAGTAGACATCAGCATTGAGGGGAACAGTGACCTTTACTTGATTGCTGACACTGGCTTTTATCAGCGCTTCTTGATTATTTCTGAGAGCCGGGTACGTTGCTCTAAGAAGGTTTCGTTTCCAACTGCGACGTACCTGTGGTCATTGAACGCTATTTGCATGTAAGAGAGAATTAATCAAGATAATTACAGATTTCCCAAGAGCTCTTAATGTATCATAATCAGCATCAAAAAGCTTAACTTTAACTTTTTAAATCCCGTTCTCTCCAAGCATCCTTACCATTGTCTCGGGTGGCAGGAGATGTGATGATTTTGACCCCCAGTTGGCACCTATCCCACTCACTGGATGTACTATAGTAATAATGTAAGATAGTAGCACTGAAATCCCAATCCTGCCACGTAAAACATCAACTACATAGTTTATAATTAAACCATAACAAATTGTAAAACTAAAAGCAGGTTCGTCAAATGAGTTAAAATCTTGATTGATACTTACAACAAAATAGATACACAGAGACTTAATATTTGAATCTAGTCAATAAATTTGGGGTGACCATAAAAGCTCAGTACCCATTTTTTGCAAAGGAGAAATTGAGAATATCCAGGTAAAAGAACAAGTAAATTATGATATAGTGAAAATGGATATTGATGTTCAAAAGAAACAACTAGGGAAATAGAGATCCTAGAAAGGTAAAATTATAGGTAGGATATTCACCAAATAAAGACAGAATAATGCATATTACTCTAAACTTATTACAGAAATAATCTAATAATTGTCATCTATATGTTATAGCAAGAAATTGAGAAACATTTTGTGGACCGTCTGAAGAATGGTGTTTGAGGGATCAAAGTTAGACATTGGAGACCCAATTTGGGTGCCTAAGTGCCATTCAAGAAGACGAAACCGATTTTGGATCAGAAACTAGGCGCCCGAACGCCATTCGAGGGCTCTAGACTACCGACTGCTTGCCATCTGTTTCCTGCTTGAGCGCCGCCTACCCCCGGCCTTGCGTTTCCTTGCCGCTCGAGTTGCGATATTGTTTCCATTTCTTTGGCTTGTTTTTTCATCCTCTTTCCATCTATAATATATGTCTTTGGGTCCTATATATACTCCACATGATTATCGGCCTTGAATTAAGTCTTAGACTTCATTTTATAGGATTAGAATATAATTATTTGTATATTTTCTCTCCTTACGAGTAAAATTCTCCTCCTTGTGTTTTCCACATAAATTCTTTCTGTTATTGGTTGTGATCTTTGCTACTTCATATTGGGCAATATAATCTCATTTCTTCTATTCCTAACAAGTGGTATCAATGTACATAATTCTTGTTCGGATTCTAATAAGTGGTCTAGAGCTTAAGGTTTGATTTGATCGAGGTTTTTTTGTTCTTTTGATGGTAACAATGAAGTTTGATATTCTGCTTTTGAATTGTAACAAGACCTTTCGTTATAATAGTTTTTTGTATGGATGCTAAAGGAGAAGTAACGTAAGGATAGAGTTATATGTATTGAAAGGTTTGAGATTACGTTTGATGTATTTATCACTAAATTAGAGATTAAACATTAGGAGGGGTTCGATGAGGCTGATTTGGTTTCTTATGATTTAATAAACTTTGACTCAGATGGAGTTAGTTGTGATCATGATGCAGGAGGATCCGAGTCGAGTGATGCTAATTTGTCAGATAGCACGATGATGGCGTTGAGATACCAAGAGATGGCGGATCGGCGCAAAGATGGGAAGTGAATCGTAATTATTTCCTTGATTGGGAGAATTTGATACGTCTTTGGTAATTTGGCCATAACTTTGGCTACGATTATCAGAATCGCTATTATGACCGTAATCCGGAAAGCTCTCTTCAGCACGCACATCGTGGCCACTCAGCTATGCTCGGTGGGAGTCAATATCGAGCCCAAAATTCGCTGTTTTCCTTTTTGAAATTCAATTTTTAGTTATTTTTTACTATTTATGGTAATATTTCGTTGCCCTTTTTTCATATGTTAGAAAACTTGAATTGAGCCAAATTTTTGATAACCTACTTCTTTTACTTAATATTTTATTCTGGTGTAATTTCGGGATTTTGTCATTTTGGGTAATTTTCCTATAATTTTGTATTTTGCAGCTATTTAACCCGGCTTATGTGTTAATTTTGGTCATTCTGCATTATTAATAATATTGAGTTAATTTCAGAGTATTTTCTCTGATTTTGGGCGTTTTCTTTCTTGCGAATCATCTGCTACAACAAGCCAATAGAATAATCACTATCCTACCTGGCGTCAGTTGGTACCAGAGCGTCAGCATCTTCTTGGGAGATAAATTCCATCAGCCATAATGGTTGGTGGACGTGGTCATTGTCGTCGAGGGCGGGTTCTGATCGAGGAAGTCCCGCGCCGTGATCGTAATATTCAGGATGTGATGATTGAAGATTTGCAGAGACCAGTTGCGGAGTTAACCCAATGTTTGACAGAGTAGGAGTTCGGTAATCATGATGTGGAGGGTCATGACTCCGATACCAATTTCGAAAACCTGTATCACCATCGTGCTTGAGTTTGGGAGCATCGTGGATGGGAAGATCGTCATGTGGATTTCGATTTCAGAGGGCATCTGCCTAAGTTTTCTAGTACGTTGCAGGCTGAAGGATTTATTGATTGGCTGAATGAAGTGGAGTAGAGTGGATTTTTGAATATAAGGAGGTTCCAGATCGTGTCAAAGTGAAACTGGTCACTATCAAACTCAAAGGCAGAGCATTTACATGGTGGGAACAGTTGAAGCGTTCACGGGAGCGACAGTGAAAAATCCAAAATTACTGACTGGGAGAAGATGAAAGGGCACTTCCTTCCTTTTGGCTATACTCAAACCTTGTTTTAGAGGCTCCATTCACTGAGGCAAGGCCCAAGATCAGTCAATGATTATACTAAGAAATTCTATCAGCTGGTGGCTCGGAATGATTTATCTGAGACGAAGAAGCAGATGGTGGCACAGTATTTGGGAGGATTAAGGCAGCCCCTGCAGGATGTTCTTAGCCTTCATTCATTGTGGACTATTTCTGAGGCATATTAGCTGGCACTTGCAATGGAGAAACAGCAGAGTAAGAGGCCAGAGGTTAGAGGTGAAGGTAGTCAGCCAGTTCGCCCTCAAGAATCTCGTCCTACTTATTAGCCACAACGGGACAATTCTGGCTCAAGTATTAAGTGTTTCAGGTGTGGTAAACAAGGGCATAGGGCAACTGATTGCAAGAAGCCTGCTGGTCAGAAGAATAAAAATCTTCTGATTGAGGAGGATATGATAGAAGAGTTCGAGAAAGTTGGGGAGCCTGTGTATGATGATGGTGAAGATGAGGACGTGCTATATGAAAAATGCCAGGAGACCCTGGTCGTTCGAAAGAGCCTGTTGACTCCCAAGGGCGATTTAGGGGACGATTAGTTGAGTACCAACGTTTTCCACACAACTTGCATAGTTCCTAATAAAGTCTGCAAGCTAATAATTGATAGTGACAGTTGTGAGAATGTAGTGTCTGAGGAGGCTATCGAGAAACTGCAACTGAAGATGGATCGTCATCCCAAACCATACAAATTTTCTTGGCTAAATAAAGGCAGTGAGGTAACAGTAGAAAAAAGGTGCTTAGTGTCTTTTTCGATTGGAAATAAATATTTTGATAATACTTGCTGTGATGTGGTATTAATGGACGCGTGTCATGTTTTGTTGGGACGACCTTGGCATTATGATCGTAACGTTATCCATGATGGGCGGAAGAATACTTATTCTCTTAGCATCAAAGGAAAGTAAATTGTTTTGCCACCTCGTAGGGATGTCCTTGCCCCGGTAGTTAATAACACCAATCTACTTTCTATGTCTAGGTTCTTGGTTGAGGTTGGGCGTGAAAAAATAGTTTATGCTTTAATGCCTCGTGAAAATAGTGCGGCGAATGTGGATTCGAAATTACCAGCAGAATTGCAACAACTACTGATGGAGTTTTCTAACTTGATGCCGGAGGATCTTCCTCCAAGATTACCACCTATGAGGGACATTCAACATCAGATTGACCTTATTCCAGGGTCGAGTCTACCAAATCGACCAGCATATCGCCTCGTCCCAAGGAAGTTGAAGAGTTGCAACGATAGGTGGTAGAATTATTGGAAAGGGGCTACATTCATGAGAGTATGAGTCCTTGTGCAGTTCCTGCTCTACTAGTGCAGAAGAAAGATGCGTCGTGGCATAAGTGTGTTGACAGCAGGGCAATTAACAGGATTACAGTGGAGTACAGGTTTCCAATTCCCCGCCTGGACGACATGTTGGATCAATTGTCCCGATTCTAAGGTCTTTTCAAAAATTGACCTTAATAGCGGATACCACCAGATCAGAATTAGGCCTTGAGATAAGTGGAAGACCGCGTTCAAGACACAGCATAGATTGTACGAGTGGATGGTCATGCCCTTTGGACTATCCAATGCACCTGGCACTTTTATGAGGTTTATCCATCAGGTTTTACGGCTTTCATGGGGAAGTTTTTGGTAATCTATTTTGAAGACATACTTATTTATAGTCCGATATGGGAGTCACATTTTAATCATCTTCATGTTGTCTTTGATGTAATGAGGATGGAATGCTTATTCATCAATCAGAATAAGTGTTCTTTCTTCACAACTTCTGTAACCTTTTTGGGTTTTGTTGTGTCTACTGATGGTATTCATGCAGATCAATCCAAAATTGAGGTAGTTTTGAATTGGCCCAAGCCAAAAACTTTGCAGGATGTCAGAAGTTTCCATGGATCGGCCTCCTTCTATCGCTGGTTCATCAGAAAGTTCAGTACCTTAATTATTCCTATCACAGAGTGCCTTATAGGGAGTGATTTTCAGTGGACCGAGGAGGCAGAGGCTAGCTTTCAATTTGTTAAGTAGAAGATGACGGAGGCCCCAGTCTTGGCACTTCCGAACTTTGAAAAGGTCTTCGAGGTAAACTATGATGCGTCTGGAGTTGGTATTGGTGGTGTTCTGACTCAGGAAGGGCATCCAGTAGCCTTTTTCAGTGAGAAGCTATCGGGATCAAAGAAAATTTATTCCACTTATGACCTGGAGTTCTATGCCATAGTTCAGACTTTGAAACATTGGCGTCATTACCTGGTACAGAAGGAGTTTATCCTTGTTACTGATCATGAGGCCTTGAAATACATCAATGGTCAGCACAAGCTGAGTAGGCGATATGCAAAGTGGGTGGCGTGTTTGCAGGAGTTTACTTTCACACTAAGGCATCAAGCAGGGAGTTTGAATCGAGTAGTAGATGCATTGAGCCGTCGCACATTACTCCTCACCACCATAAGCACCAAGATTGTCAGATTTGAGGCATTTCCTGATATGTATGCTGCAGATCCTTCATTTGGGAAGATAATTCGGGAGGTAACTGATAATTACCGACATGATTTTGTTTTACATAATGGTTACCTGTTTCGTGGATTGCAGTTATGCATTCTGAATTGTTCACTGAGACAGCAGATTATTAGTGAACTTCATAATGAAGGATATTTTGGGTTAGACAAGACATTAGCATTGGTCTCTTCTGATTATTACTAGCCTAAGTTGAGCAGTGATGTGGCGCATTATGTGGAGCGGTGTTATGTATGTCAGCGGTCTAAAGGAGCTCTTACTAATGCTGGATTGTACAAGTCATTAACCGTACCTGAAGCTCCTTGGTTTGATGTCAGCATGGATTCGGGTGATGGATTCCATTCTTGTTGTGGTTGATAGATTTTCAAAGATGGCTCATTTTGTAGCTTGCCGAAAGACAATGAATGCTACTTGGATTGCTCATCTTTATTTCAGAGAGATTGTGCGTTTACATGGTGTTCCACGGTAAATTACTTCTGACCGTGACACTAAATTTATGAGTCATTTCTGGAGGAGTTTATGGGAGAAACTTGGAATGAAGTTGAATTTTAGCAACACATACCATCCCCAAATAGATGGTCAGATCGAGGTGGTGAATCGGAGTTTGGGAAATCTTTTGAGAAGCTTGGCAAGGACTAAACTGAAGCAGTGGGATTTGGCATTACCTCAAGAAGAGTTTGCTTATAACCGGTCGAGGAATAAAACCACCGGATTGAGTGCTTTTGAGATTGTCTATGGTCGGAACCCATCTGGGGTACTTAATTTGGCTCCAATTCCACGTGTGAGTCGCTTCAATAACAAAGCTGATGAGATAGCTGAACATCTTCAGGGTATCCATGCGCAGGTGAAGCTGTCCATACATGATAGTAATACTAAGTACAAGGCTCAGGCAGATAGTCATCGGTGCTAGGTGTTGTTTGATGTTGATGATTTTGTTTGGGCAGTATTAACTCATGATCGTTTTCCAACTGGAGAGTACAATAAGCAAAAGGAGTGGAAGATTGGACTTTATGAAGTGCTGCAGAAGATCAATGATAATGCTTACAGGTTGCGCCTCCCTAGCCATTTGAAGACCTCTGACGTCTTCAATGTGAAACACCTAAGCCTTTGTTTTGTGGAGTCCGATGAAGCTACTGTGAACTCGAGGGCGAGTTCTTTCCAACACGAGACGACTGATGCTGATTTGTTAGATAGCACGATGATGGCGCTAAGATACCATGAGATGGTAGATCAGCGTAAAGATGGAAAGTGAATCGCAATTATTTCCTTGATTTGGAGAATTTGATACGTCTTTGATAATTTGGCTATAACTTTGGCTACGGTTATCAAAATCGCTATTATGACCCCAATCCGGAAAGATCTCTTCGGCATGCACATCATGGCTACCCAGCTATGCTCGATGGGCGTCAATTTCAATCCCAAAATCCATTGTTTTCCTTTTCGAAATTCAATTTTTAGTTATTTTTACTATTTATGGTAATATTTCGTTTCCCTTTTTCCATATGTTAGAAAACTCGAATTGAGCCAAATTTTTGGCAAACTACTTCTTTTACTTAATATTTTATTCTGGTGTAATTTCGAGATTTTTCCATTTTTGATAATTTTTCTTTAATTTTGTATTTTGCAACTATTTAACTCGGCTTGTGGGTTAATTTTGGTCATTCTGCATTATTATTAATATTAAGTTGATTTCAGAGTATTTTCTCTGATTTTTGGGTGTTTTCTTTTATTTTTTCTTGTGAATCATCTGCTATAACAAGCCAATAGGATAATCACTATCCTACCCGACATCAGATCATGTTGCTCATGATTTGAAAAGATTTGGTATTGAAGAACCTGTGACTAGTTGAGGTAGAGTTAGTTTTGATGTTGTTGCCCATGATTCGAGCAAATTTGGTACCCAAGGTAATTCTAATCATAAGTAGTGCTTGGTTCTACAAAATTTTTAGATCAATCGGCAAAATTTATGGATTTGGATGGATTTTGAGTTTGGTTACTGTCGGAGTTTAGTTTATTGTATACATTGAAGAATACATCTTGGTCGATTACACATGTTATGGATAATTTCGCTTTGTCATCATTACTAGCGGTGCCATTGTATTTAATTGCTAGTTACAGACCCATGAGAGATTTTGGGCCTTGATGTAGGTACATTTAAGCTGATTCAGTTATTTTTGCTTTGGCTGAGGTTCAAGGTATTGATTCTAGCCACGAACCTTTTATTGAAATAGTTAGTTACGTTTATTCTATTACATGATATTATTCTGCTCTGTTTGGTAGTTTGTGAATTATTTGTAAATTTGTTGTTTGTGGTGATAATTCGTGCAATTTTTTTTTATAAAATATAGGATACGGTTGTAGGTGATACATACAATGTGAAAGTATTTAGCTTTGTTCAATGGAATAATGTGAATATGTCCTTTGTTCAATGGTTTTGGAAATTCACCAAATTTCTCATGCGTGGAATCCAAGCAAAAACGTGCATTTTTTACTCAATTTTTGAAAGCTCTAATGACTTCTATAGGAATGCTTTAAAAAAGTTAATTTTTAAGTTTTCTCCATTTGTTCAGACTATATTTAGCCCTTTAGGTTGATAAGAAGCAAAAAATGTTATTTTGAATCAAGTCACAAAAAATTTATGAAAGATTTGTACCTTTTTCCCCCTTTCGAAAGTGGATATAAAAACATGAAGATAGTACACAAGACATAAGGTTACTTCTCCTCTTAAGTTTGTAATAATTTAAAAAAAAATTTAGTAATAATAAATAATATACCTTACATTAATTTGAATTTAAAGAAATTGAGGCATTAATTAGGGTGGTAATGGAACATTTGGAAAATTAAAGGAATAAAGAAAAAATTGAAAATAGAACAAGTTGTAATATTACGAGGTAATTAATTTTATTTTCTACTCACATGACCATTTTGAACTCCAACTTTCTTTCAAACTTTGCACCAATGACTCCTTTGATTGTGAAACAACTTGAAGTTATAAAAAGAAATAACTTCATAGAGATTGGACTTTGAACCAAATTGAATTTGAGCTATTATGTAAGTTCATTATATAATAATAATTAAAGAGGTGAATGATAGTTTTGATTATTAAAAAATAAAAATGATAGTTTTGTTTATTTCATTATCATATTAGCTTAATCCCTATTTGATTAAGTAATTGACAAAATTAATAATTTATTTTAACTATGTATATTTTTTATACTTACAAGTCACAATTTTTATCAACTTCATAATTATATATTTTATTAACTTTTATCAAAATTTACTGGAAATCGAATAAAAGATTCTAAGTGTAAGTGTCACAATCATTTATTTTATGAAAATGTGAACACCACATTCCTCTTTTCTTTTTTAGGATCTTTTGACAGGTGGGTGTCCTTTTTTGGATCATACGTTGAGAACTTTTCCTTCTCTTCTACTTAGATTAAAAGGTTTTCATAATCACCGAATTAGGATAAGGAGAAAAGCTTTACGTCTCTTTAGGGTGAAATAACCTTTTCTCGACAAAAATGTTTGTTGTACATCATTATTTGCATACTTTTTCAAAAATCAATGAGATATCAAAAAAATGTAAGAGATTTTTTTTTTATTTGATGAGACTTTGATCTAATAAAAACTCGTCACATCATCTGTTAATAAACAAATCTGTAAATTGTAATGTTCATACAAAATGACATTTTTCTCGATATGATAAACCGCAAGAAGTTTCATTCCTTTGTATCCGAGACTCTCCAATAAGTCTCAATGACATTTGTAACGGTTAGATCATGAAATCATCCTCTAAACGGTCATAATAATCTCATTGCATCGCAATTTCAAACTTTGTCCCATCCAATAATTGATCTAAGAGCAAATTGGATAGGTCCACGAGTACTCACATGCCTTTCAAGTGGTGGGCCATTTTGATATGTAGGATTAAGATTTATGGTTTAAGTGTCGTGTAAAATTTTGAAACTCTCCCTCATAAAATAACTATATTCGCTTGGAACTATAAATTAAGGTATTATATTTCTTGATTAAATAAAAAATTTATCTTGATTAAATATGTCTTCTATAATTTAATAGTCTATTTAAAAAAAATATTACCTATTCAAGCCAAGCCTAACCAATTACCCACGTGGTCGATTCTGATCATGAGTGAACTAGACCCAATTGACACCTTTGATTCGACCCTCTATTTTTTCTTGTCTATTTTTCTTTTCTTGCTTGTGATTATTAAATCCATTTTTATTCTTTGGCAGTTGATCATGGAGGTACATAATAGTATATGGCCCGTTTGGTAAAGATTAAAATCAAATTTTTAGTAAATTTTAATAAAAAGTCATTAAATTTATAAAATATGTAATTAAAATTAATTGTTGATTTTAAATTTAATAATTTTTTGAATTGATTTCTGCAACTAGAAAAACGTATAGAGCAATGCTAATCATCATTACTAGTGTTAAATATCAGTTTAGATGATGATTATATGAGTAATTTAAATTCAAAGTCACATAAGGTGTAGCCAGTAGTCTGATGCTCAACTAGATGTAATAATACGAGAATTTTGCAATGATAGATGATAAAGATATAATTGTTTAGAAAAGTGAAAATATTTACAACTCCAAGAAGGAAAAAAGGGAACTTCTTAAGCAGAAAAGAGACCATTACTAGCTGCAAGACTCATCTGGCTTTTAGGCTCCAAAAGAAACCCTTTAATCTGCAAAAACTCCATTAATTTCTCATCTTTAAGCTTTTTCTTCATCCAAGAAGAAGACCCAGCTTCAATCCTCTGACCCAATACTGCCACGCATGAGAAAAAATCAATGTTTTCACCATTTTTTCTTGAAATTTTAACCCTCCTTCCATATTCTTCTGCTACCAAAATTGCTATGTCTGCCATTTTCTCTCTGATGTTTTCAATATAGTGTTCTCTCTCTTTCTTTTTCTGTCTTTAAAGAACTTTGATGGACTTAACTTTCTATGGTGGAGGTTAAATAGCAGTTCTGTTTGGTTTGGACGTTTGGTAAAATATTGTAAAATTGCAGAGTTGATCCCTGACCTATTACTTTAGTAGCAAGTTAATGAAATTCAAATATGTTTTGAAATATGCCATGTGAAATTGTAAATTTGAGCAGATCTGTCCCTAAGTACCAATTGTATGGCTATAATTCCTCTAGTCGATCTCGGATTTTGCCTCGACTTAGGAACTACAAACATGATTCCCACGATGAATTTACACTTTATATTCAAGAAGTTTTTATAATATTGCAAATTATAAATATTTTTTATCAAATTTTTTTATCCACACATTCCATAGGATCTCAAGTACTACCTAATTTGACTTTACTCAATTTTATTTGTTTATAAAGACTTTCCAAACAGACTCTTAATTATTTGTATAAACAAATTTTTTGAATGTGATATAATTATATAAAAATTTAATTTAATTTTTATATAGGGAAATGTAGTGAAAAATGAGGATTCTTTTTTACTCGCCCCTAACTTAACCTTCCTCGAATCTGGAACTAGGGCACGAACGGGGAGGATCACTCTACCCCCGCATTTCCTTGACCTCACTCTTCACTTTTGTCATCTCTATAATGAATTGTTGGAGATTAAATTGCATTTTAAAAATTGAGACTAAATTATTGCAGATGCAATAAGTTGAGGAGCAATGGTGCAGTTTCTCTTAAATATTGGATAAGGTTGCAGCCAATGTGTGACTCAAGCATATATTATTTATTTCGATTGTTCTACATGTATATAATAATTTATAAATACATAATGAGGTAAAATATAATTGGATCGAAATTTATTTAATAAAATAAAAAATAAATTTTTTTATTATTTTTTTAAATCTCATCTGTATGTAAATTATTATGTAACTTCATTATTTACTAGCATTATTATACTTTTTACTTATATATGTGTAGCGCGGCAATATTGCAAAAAACTATTACTTTTTAACTGTGCACTCATGAATTCTATGGCCTTAAGAATCTGCATTGTTTAGTTGAATTGATTTATATTAAACTATATTATATAGATCAATGATTTTGGATAGTGGAAACTGACCAAATTTCTCATACGTGGAACCCGAGCAAATCGTGCAAGTGTCAGTTCAAGAATTCATATTTTAATTTCACCTAAAATGGCCTGCAATTTTATTTAATTAAATTTATAGCCCAAGTCGTTTTTCATATTAAGCAAGTCAATTTTCTCAGGAGAACTTAAAAATGTCAATTGATTATTGATTAGAAAAAGAAAAATTATTTTCGGTTCTCTCCATTTGTTTGGACCATATTGGGTCAACTTTTGGTTGATGAGAAGGGAATTTCTTTCGGATAAAGTCATAATAATTGATAGAAGATTTTTTATTTTATTTTATTTTTTTTTCACCTGTCCAAATGTCGAGACATGATATAGTACGCAAGATTTAGTTTCTTTTCCCCTTACTAATAACTATAGTCTTAAGAATTAGATAGTTTTTCTATATTGTATCGTAATTGACTAGAGATCAGATCTTAAGTTTGTATTTAGCATTAATAACTAATTCACATAATAGTATTTGAATTTTAGGGTCTTTTTTTTTTTTTACAAAATTTAAAATTTTTAATAAATTTTAATAAAAATTGATAAAATAAATTAATAAAACAATAACGTCGTATTTTTACCATCTTTATAAATTGATAAAACACTAATTCATAGGCAATGGTATAAGATTCTCTCTCTCTCTCTCTCTCTCTCTCTCTCTCTCTCTCTCTCTCTCTCTCTCTCTCTCTCTCTCGTTACCATCCCTTATGGGTTAGCATCCATTGCTGGCGGTAGGGGCGTATTCCAGTATTCTATTCTACTTTTTCTCTCAAACGGATTCGCTTGAAAAATAAGAAATTCAAGGAGAGGAGACAATGTAATGGAACTTAGGGTCTTGCCTTTGTTTTATATACAATATCTTTTAGTTTGGCTTCTAAAATTTGAGTCCATATATAATCTTTTTTTTTTCTTTTCTATTTTTCTCAAAATGAGACTTTCGATTTAAATGTTCTTGCAACAGAACAATCCATAAACATTGCAAAAATATATATATTAAGAGTTTTAACCATAGACCTTAAAAGTTGTTGTAGAATCAAATTTTTAACAACGTTCAACAAAAGTTACAAAAAATGGAACTTTTCGCAATATTCATGAAACGTTGCAAACAGTAAAACTTTTCACACAACAGTCAATAATTTTAATAGTGTTTCATGAAACGTTGCAAAAGGTGATATTAGCAGCATGCATTTAAAAAATATTGTCAAAATTCAATTATGTAAACCATCGGCAACATTTACTTATTAGAATGTTGAGATATACCATTTTAGCAACACTCAATTAACGTATATTGCAATTTTAGTGTAGCAAAATGTCATTAGTGATTTGAAATATAGAATATTCTCAACACACGGCCAATATGAACTCAAACTTTCATCATAACATCTAAACGTTGTTGTATTGGCTTGGAGTGTAAGTCAAATTGAAATTGTAAAAAGAGAAATGGATTTTTGAATTTTGTTACTCTAATAGGGCCTTTTGACAGGCCCAAGTGCTCGGCCCTTGATCTGACTTTCATTTAAAATAAATGAAAATTAGATCAAGAGCCGCACCTCAACTTTGTCACTTGGGCCTATCAAAAAGCCCTGTCGCTATAACAGCTCTCTAGATGTTTTTTAAGAGATTGAAGTATCAAACCTTAAAATCTTGTTTTATATGTGAAAAGGCATGTTTAAGAGGATATTTAAAGGACCTTTCAACGGTTTAATGGCTTGGCCCTTAGGCATACGGGTACGGCTCATGTCCACAAATTACGTTCACTTCGGTCTTTTCACTCGTCGACCTCATAGGCCAATCTAAGTCATCGACGAATCCATAACTCGACTCATTTTTCCATACAGAAACTAGTAAAACAAGATGAGTTCAAGACAAATCGGATTTTGAAAAATAAAATTTACCCAACCCATCTCATTACTCATCTCAAAATGAGTTCTAATCATTTATGAATTGAGCCAAACAAACCGATCACACGAGTTCGTAATTGCTCGATCCATTTTGCCACCCAAAGTATAAATGGATAGGTAGATTAACAAATGTAAGTTTTCATTTTATATATTCAAAACCATTGGCAAAAAGGGAAAATGACCCAAGGCTTCATGACGTCTATGGTCGGTGACAGTTCGGACCCATAGGCACTGAAGAACAAACACAAGAGTCACGTGTTAAACAATAATGAATAATCATGTAAAATCAAATCATGTTTCACTTTTATTTTTCTATTTTGAAAAATTATATTTTCGAATCAAGTTATTAAATATTTTTCATTAGACAATATTAGATAATATATTGTCCTGTTGATCTCTTCTAGTGCTGAACTGTGTCTTCCTTTGAAATTCTCTTATTTCTTAGAAGAGCCCAAAAAAATAAGGAAGTTGTTCATTTCGCAACAGTGTCAATTCATTCAGAGGCAGAATACTGGGATATGATCAATGTTTGTACATTGTATGACCAACCGGTCATAGTTTTTACATCGTATGACCAACCTTACATAAATACTGTTTAATTGAGTTTAATAATCTTTTATCTTTGTAACTGAATTAGATTGGCAATATAGTGGTTTTGGATACTGTGAATTTTGCCTATCTAAAAGTACTAACTAGCCAAAGTTTTTTTGGCCTTTTCAATGGGTTTCTTGTAAAATATGGGTCTCAAACTTGAGGCACATGGGAGCACATGGCAATGTAATAAAACCCTTTTTTTTCTTTTTTCTTTTATTATAGATTTTATAAGTATTCATAATAATTGAAGTAGCACAAATAAAATCTATTATTCACTAGACATGTTAGTTAACGGTCTGGACTCAAATAAACTTCTAAGAATGATGGTAGGCAAGAAGCTCGACTTCTCTTCTGTCCAAGACTCTTGAATCAGTATCAACGATGCTTGTGCTCATTGCATAACAAAACCATCGGATTAATGGTCTAAGGTTTGACATTATTCTCCATAAATGATGCTCTAAGAGCAAACTGGATTCATATCTACGATCGTTCACTTGCCTTTAAGTGATGTGCCATTTTGATCCGTAGAGTTTATGCATGCCCTTTCATCGTCGTGTTTTAGAAACTTTACTCATTCAAGCCAATTCCAAATCGATTAGCCAAATAGGCTATCCCAACCACGAGTCATTTTTTCAAATTGACTCATCGATTTTAACACTTCTGATTTTACTTTATCTAAAAGAGATTTAATCTTTGACTTGTAGAGATTAGTTGAATTATGAATGACAACATATGCAGGATAAATCTTTGCAAATTTTACATCGATAGAATTCTAGAATTGCTTTTTATTTATGAATTTCATAATAAAATCTTGGCTTATCTATTTCTTAACCTCATTTATAATTATTTTACCCATTTCAAAATTTGATAAAGGATCATGGTTATAATTATATACACATATGGGATTTTAATCATCGAAGAAAATTATATATTTCATTTTTTAGCTGCAATATCTAATATGTATGGATGTCGGGTGGGTCGGTCCGGATATTTCAATACTTGGAAATATCCATTATATTTCGAATATTTCGTAAATGGAATCATTCGATTCCTTATAAATACTAGAACCAAACATAAACTCGAGCTGGTTCCGATCTGATTTTCGTTCTACCCAAACATTTTATTAAATAAACATTTTCATAAATGCCTTTTTAGTACATATACCTAATACAATACTACTTGAAAATATTTGTGTAAGATAGATAGTTCAGCTAAAAAAATCTTCAAGAGGAAAATATTTGATACTAAAAATGACGAAAATATCAAAAATTAAATTATAATTAGAGAATAAATGCTTAAATTCTTCTACTCTTAAAAGAACCTAACACAAAAAATACAAGTTAGATACATAACTATATATTATCAAAACATTACAGTCCATATATTGAATTCGTTCTTTTGAATAAAAAAAATGAAAAAGTATATTTAAAAATAAAAATTAGGTGCAACACAGTCCAAGCAATGAATATATATAGTTAAATTGCCATGCATTATAAAAAGATTAAAAAATCATTTAAGTTGTAAACAATGCAAAAAAGTAAAAAGTTCGAATTATAAAGAATAAACACTTTGATTAATTAACTTACACCACAACCTAACTTGAATTTTTTGATTCATAAAAATTCAAATTGTAAAGATTAACATGTACTAACATCTAGAATGCAACAATCTGATGCTAGACGAGATGTAAAAAAGTAAGAGTAGTCATAATTTTTAGGATTAGAGTCTAGAGTTTTAGACTAATTATTACCCAAATTAGGATTTTTAGGTTTTTTTACTTAGCTATAAATTGTAAATAAAAAATTATATAAAAATCGGTTTCATTCAGTTATCCAATGTATTGGTTCAAGAACTAAGAACCGAATCAGACCAACCCCATCAATTATCGATTCTCAATTTTAGTTCTTAATTTGTTGTTGTTGTTATTATTATTATTATTTTTTTTTTTTTTTTTTTTTTTTTTTTTTTTTTTTTTTTTTTTTTTTTGAAAACTGGATCGGAACCTCTGATTCCAATTCAGGAGAATCGATTCCAGATAAAATACCCATGCCTAGTATCCAATTATGGAAAAATATATAGACAATAAAATATTTAGTCGATGCCAGTGTTCAAACCAAGGACCCATAGTGTGTGAAACTAGCGTGATAGCCAACTATACCACCCGACATTCTTGCATCTAATTCTCCTTTCTCTAATTAAATCTTATATCTTACTCTATAGGATAACTATGCCTCCGTTCTGAAAGAATTTATAAATATATAAAAATAAATGATGGATAAGTAAATAGTCATCATGTTTGTGGAAATGCACCTTACATTGCATCAATATATTACAGTTGCACATTCACATTATGTACAAAAATTTCAAGAATAAAGAACAAAACTTCTTAGCTGAAAAATTTGATACCTCTAAATGTAGCCTAATTGGTTAGAGTAATTATAAAGAAAAAAAATTGAGTCACGAACATAGAATTCATTTAAGACCACTATTTTCGACCTAGCATTTTTAATAAAGCCATCTTCATTCTAACCAAAGTGAATATAACTATTGGAGATCAATTAATGCAATTTTGATGATTTTCACTTACACTACTAAAAAAGAGGTTTTCACCAATGGAAAATTACTGACCGATTATATCCGTTGGTAATTGGAAATGGAGTATCCGTTAGTAAAAGTAATTGACTTTTAGCTACGGTAATCAACAACAGAATTGTCGTTGGTAACATCCATCTCTCTTTGCCAATGGATATTCCGTGTCGAATGTAGTTGTCTAACATTTGGATGTTTCACCCACGGATATTCCATAGGTGATGAATCGATAATCACCAATGAACATAATCCGTTGGTAATCAGAAACGGATTATCCGTTGGTAAAAGTAATCCACTTTTAACTATAGTAATCGACAATAGAATTGTCGTTGGTAATTGGCGATATTTCTTTGTCAATGGATATTCCGTGCCTCATGCAGTTGTATAAAATTTGGATGTTTCACCTATGGATACGCAGTTACTAAAGGGCATTCTATCAATGATGTATATCGATTTTCATTAAAAAAAGATGTTTCAAGCTTTTACCTACGGAAATTTCGTAGATCCGCTGGTAAAAGTATTCACTTTTAACTACAGTAATCAACTACGGAATTGCGGTTACTAAAGGTGACATCTCTTTATCAACGGCTATTTCGTGCCTAATATAGTTAGCTAAGATTTGGATCTTTCATCTACGGGTATTCCGTAGGTGACATAAATCAATTTTCGTTAAAAAAAGATGTTTCAAGCCTTTATCTACGGATGAATATAATTTCTTTCACCTACGATAAATCTGTTGATGATGTTAGGGTTATCAATTTTTAAAATGATGAAGTCGAACTAATCAAAGGTAATGGTTAATCGCTCAAGGATTAATGTAAATTACGATTTTTCGTTTAACGTTTGAATTTTTTGACAATGAAGTAATTTAGCTCCTGTTTGATGGGAATTAAAATTAAAATTTTAGTAGATTTTTATAAAAAATTTTAAAATATATGATTGAAAATTTGTGGGATCCACACCAAACAAGGGCTTAATTACAAAAATACAAAAAGATCAATCTAATCATTTGCGAGAAATACATAGACAAAGCAGTTTATGTCCTTGCGATACGACATCCATTTGTTGGGATTCCGTCTTTACAATGAAATCATGTAATATTTAGTTTCATTGTTTTCATGTTCGAGGCCCATTAATTTGAAGTAATTTATTACGGAATAGTGATTGATGAATAATGTGTGGTAAAAAAGAATATAAATTTTTTTATTTACGTATAATATTATTTTAATGAAAAATGTATAGTTAAAATGAGTACAATAGAAAAAAAATGGTATAAAGTAGAGTAGGGCTCAAACAAGTGGCATAGTAAGTACTACTATTCTATTATTTAAAATAAATATGATACTTTAATTGTAAGTTCTCATGTTGAAATATTACAACACAACAAAAAATATTAAAACAAGGTTTTATCACTATTTTTTAATTTCAAAAACTTTCATCGAAGATTTTTGCATTTTGCATCTTAATAGGATAATTAACTTATAGTCAAGTACATGCTTAAATCTATTTCAGTATATTCATATCTGTTTAGTCTTCTAATAGACAATATATACGAATTTGATTATCATGGCTTCTGATTAAATTACTATACCAATTAAAACATAATCAATTTTTAATATTTTTTTTTCATAAATTAATACATAGCTTTTATATGACACATATATATGACTAGAAATGATAATAGATCGAGGCGAATATGTGATGGTCATCCTCATATGTCATCTCGACGAAATTTTATGAAAGGCAAGACAATGATATAATATCTTTGTTCGTATCTTTTAGTTAATTAATTTTAACTTTTTTCAAATTTTTGAAACAATATTGACATTAAAAATATAAAATATAATAAAATAAGAAGATTCGGGATGGAATGGAGTAATTTGAGGTGGGGACAATGTTCCCCTCTTCGCAATAATTACTTAATGGGACGTGAAGGATGACAATAAATTATTTTCTTATCCCTCGATGAATTATTAAAATTCGGAGTTAATACCAAATTCTATTTCACTATTAAGAATTTAAAATAAACATCGTAAAATATAGTAAATAAAATATTTTGATATTTTCTAAATTAAAAAGATAATTAACATAGAAAAAAGTTTCAAATCCCTCCAGATTTTCTTTGGCCTCCCACCAAAACACGTTCCCTATTTTTGGAGAGCTCTTCATCTTCCTCAACCAAAACCCTTCTCTCTCCAAATCACCTCTCACAAATTGCAAAATAATTCTATCTGCCTCTCCAAGAATTTGACCGTCTCTTTTCTCAATATCACTGCAAATTCATCCATTTCTCCCTTCTTCCACGTAGATGCATATTCCTCTTTGTTTCCACGATTAAAATTTTAAGGCAAGTTAGCAGCATCATTGTAATTATAGCCTTTTTTTTTTTAATTGTGTTTGATTTTTATTTTTTATTTTTGGATAATATTCTGAGTCATGAGTTTTTGAGGTTATCTATGTTCCGGTTTCCAAATATTTTTTTGATTCTTAAAGATTTGTTGGTGTTTCTAATTTTTGGCTTCTTAAAAAAATATAGAATTGTGGATTGGATTTCATCTTTTTGAGTACGTTGCATACCCACCCGATTTGATCACATTATTCTGAACCTATTGGATGATTAAAATCTAAGGTTGGATTTATTCTCGTGATTATCCGTGCTTGTGTAAAAGAAATATTGAATATCTCTGGCCTATACTAAGAAGTGTGAACAAAAAAAGATAAGGATATCAAAGTATGCCAGCCTGCTAGGGAAATAGAAATAGATGCTTACGTTCACAAAACTTGGCGATTTGATTTGTGTAAATTATGCTTATTATTTTGAAGGCATCGGTTAACACAATGAAATATTTGGTTTTTGCACATTTGTAATGCTTTAGTGTTCTGCAGCTAAGATTATTTGTCAATACAATGGCTGGTCATGTGTTTAGGGTTCATTTGGCGTGGTTTTTGAAAAGTAAAAAAGTTGCCTTTAAGATTAAGAAAATGCTTTTGGACTTGTTTAATATCATTCTGGGAGTGGCTTAAGGTGCAATCCTACCTGAAACAGCAGCTGTCCCAACCAGGCCATTGATATTATTTATTTGCCTTAACTTTACCCAAATTTTATCCACGTCTTTTACCCTTTTCTCAAGGGAGTTTTCATATTTCTTGAAATCCGACCACATATCAACAGAGGTATATGCCAATTGATTGTGAAATATGTACCTATTCTTGTTGAGAATTCTTTTTTTCCCTAATTTTCGATCTCATTTTTACCACTATGTTTTTTCTCCTTTGTTTTCCGATTTTCCTTCAATATTTGCCGTAGATTTACAGATATTCAAATTGTTATTATTGCTTTTGTAAATTTACTTTTATTGTTTGGTCTATACGGAGAAAGGTGGTCAAAAACTCATTGCAAACATTCCATTGATTGAATCTTAAACAACAATTGTCTAGGGCTTTCTACAGGTTGATTCTCTTCGGGTATGTATATATTATTCTCCTATGAGTTGTTTTTCCTTTTCATGATTGGTTTTGCTTCAACTGATTATCTGATTTTTTGGGCATTGTATTTGAAAATATGAAGCATTGTCTTGAAATTAGGTTATTTTCTTAGATATTGAATTTTGAAACTCTTGTTAATAATTTACTACGTAATTTTTCTCTCAAAAAAAGTAACACTGGAAGGGAATATTTTGAAAGAAACATTCATATTATTTACCTATTTTCAAATTTGAAGGGGACAAATTAGCTATTTGTTGCCATCACAATTTTTACTTTGTCATGTTATTTATAGATACAGTAGTTTTTCTTAGTATATTTGTTCATGTAAAGACGTACATACTGAAATCTACTACTATCTAATTGACTATTTATGTTTTACTACTTAAACTATGCTTGGCAAAGCTTATTCTTTTATTTTAGTTTTTCAATACTCCAATATCATTTCTAATTATTTACTTTTAGTTATTAGCAGTATGTCATCGGATCGAAGTTGGATGTGGCGATGAGTGGATAAGGGGTTTCTTACAAATGAATTTATTACGGGAGTCGAAGAATTTATTGAATTTGAATATTCACAATCAGGAGTATTTGATAAGATTAGATGCCCTCGTTGTAAATGTGGCAATAAAGAATTCCATATGCGAGATGATGTAAAACTTCACTTATACAACAAAGGGTTTACCCAGGATTATACTCAATGGTATGCACATGGTGAACAATACATCAGTCCATTTAATTTAGGTGAATCCTAAAATGCACAAGAACAAAGCGAATGTAGAAATCAAGCAATGGTGATGGATGCTGTGGGCCCTAATGTCTACAATACCATTTTCAATCAGCAACATTCTTTTTCCCAAAGAACATGAGCCAAATCCAAGCGCTGCAAATTTCTTTAGACTACTTCAAGAAGCCAATAAACCTATATGGCCCAGTTGTACAAAATACACTAAACTTTCAGTGATGTCACGGCTTTTGAATTGTAAGTCTGAATTTAATATCTCTGTAACATGTTATGATCGTATGTTGTCCATAATTACGGACATGTTGCCAGAAGGTGCACAGTTAGAGGATTCATTTTACAAAACAAAGAAAATGTTAAGCAGTCTTGGTCTTGGTTATATGAAGATACACACGTTTGACAATGGTTGCATGTTGTACTAGAAAGAAATTGAGAATTTGAAAGAGTGTTTGAATTGTGGTAAGGAATGATATAGAGAGAAACCGTCTAGATCAGGAAATAAGGTGCCACACAAGGTATTGCGATATTTACCTCTAATACCTAGGCTACAAAGATTGTGTATGTCAAGGCATATTGTAAAGCAGATGATATGGCATTCGAAAGATAAATATACGAGTGGAGAGATGTCACATCCAGTACGTGATGAGGCATGGAAGAACTTCGACACAATTTATCCAGAATTTGCCCTTAATCATCGTAATGTGCGTATAGGTTTATGCACTGATGGCTTTTGTCCTTTCAATAGAAATTCTAAGCCATACTCGTCTTGGCCAGTAATTATCATTGTGTATAATCTCCCACCTTGGATGTGTATGAAAAAAGATAACATGATTCTGAGCATGGTTATCCCAAGTCCTAAAAGTCCAGGAAAAAATTTAGATATTTATTTACGTCCTCCGATTGGCGATTTGAAAATTTTATGGGAAGGAGTTGAAACTTATGACATATATACGAAGCAAAATTTTCAAATGAAAGCATCTTTGATGTGGACTATTAGTGATTTTCCTGGAAACGGCATGTTATCTGGATGGAGTACATGTGGTCCAATGGTTTGTCCATATTGCATGCATCTAACTAAATCCTTCAGACTTAAACATGGATGTAAGAGCTATTTTTTTATTGTCATTGTCACTTCTTACCAAAAGATCATCAGTTCAAAAAACAACGAGACAAGTTTATGAAACATACAATTGAAAAGGATGCGACACCTCCTTGATTATCAGGTGATCTTATTCGACGTATGCTTGAGAACCTTCCTGACATTCCTTATGACAAAGCATCTAGTAGACACGAAATTGAAGGTTTTGGATGTAACCATAATTGGGTAAAGAAAAGTATATTTTGCGAATTACCTTATTGGCATACAAATCTCATACGCCACAACTTAAGATGTGATGCACATTGAAAAAAATGTATTTGATAATGTGTTTAACACAGTTATGGACATAAAAGGAAAAACAAAGTATAACGTAGAAGCAAGGATGGATTTGGAGATTCATTGTAACTGGCCGGAGCTTTACTTATTTAGAGATGGAAACAAAAAAAAAAAAAACTTATAAGCTAAAGGCCTCTTATACTTTGACAAAGGAGCAAAAAATGAATGTATGTGATTGGATTAAAGGATTAAGAATGCTAGATGGTTATTCTTCTAACATTGCTCGTTGTGTTAAGGGTGATGGTGAGTTTTATGAGATGAAGAGCCATGATTGTTACATCTTTATAAAAAGATTGATTCCAATAGCATTTAAAGATCTATCGCCAAAACCAATTTGAGAAGCATTAACTGAACTTGATCATTTTTTTAGAGATATATGCTCTACTGTTTTAAGAGTACAAGACAAGGCAATATTGTTGTAACATTATACAAATTGGAAAAGATTTTTCCATCAGCATTTTTTGACTCAATGGAACATTTGCCAATTCACTTAGCATATGAAGATAAGGTAGGAGGTCTTCTGCAATATCGATGGATGTATCCTTTTGAGAGGTAACGTGTAAATTATTAGCATTATCCATTCCATACAGTAATATGTATATTAACGTATACATTTCAGGTACCTGTTTCACCTAAAAAAGAAGATAAAAAATCAAAATCATGTTGAGGCATCTTTAGTAGAAGCATATCTTGTAGAGGAGACACCTAACTTTTGTAGGTTATACGTTAACTCAAATGTTGAAAAAAGGTTGAATCGTCCACCAAGGAATGATGATGAAATGTCTGTTAATCCGCTAGGAAGACTATCAATTTTTACAAAGTTCGGTCGATTCCTTAGTAATAAGGTTCCAACTATAAAGTTTATTAAAGACGAAGAGCTACAAGCAGCATCACTGTATGTGCTATTAAACTGTGAAGACATTATCCCTTTTCTGAGGTATAGGCTATATTAATAATCACTATATATTTTCCCGAATCGAATTAGTTACACTATCTTTTACATCGTGATCTTATTTCTAAGAAGTTTGATGAACATATGAGAATGGATTATCCTCAGCTATCTGATGCACAACTTGATCAATTACGTGACAACCGCTTTCCCCATCGGTTAAAAGAATATGTAAGACGCTCAATATTATACATATAACCTACATAAGCTAATAGTAAACACATTTCGTTTTCTTAGGTTTTGGATGATCAGAATATGGTGGACTCAGAAGAAATGAACATCGCTTTGGGTCCTTCTTGTAAAGTAAACTGTTACAATGGATACATTGTGAATGGTTTCAAGTTCCATAGTTTTGAATACGGTTTGGATAAAACGACTATGAATACGGTCAGAAAATGATGATTGCAATACATTGATTGAACTTCCATTCCAAGAGGATCAATCACCAAATATAAGCCACATTTAATAGCTCCAGATTTAGATCATGAAAATTTAGTTCGAGATAATGTTTTTCGGGAACAAGTAGAAGTAGGGGAGAGTAGTGACATTGTGAACTCTCACATGCTTAATACAAAAGAAAGCTCACATGAACAAGATGATATACACGAGGTAGACGATGACACTAATAACTCTACATCGAATCCAAGTGAAAATGCAATGATGAACATGTACGCTTGCAACCATTATTATTTTTGTGTTTCTTATGTTCTCTTTACTTTAGAAAAATATTCATTTAATTTAGTATTATTATATTTAATTTTTGTTCCGTCATATTTTGAATTGGCTTTGCTAGCAGGAGGACACGGACTAGAGGAGGTTATAAATCTAGTCAATCAAGTTATGAGAGATCCACAAGGGGTAGTGGTAGGAGTTCTACACGCGGCAGTTATCGATTTCATGAGGCTAATATTTCCAATTATGATATGGAAGATGAGGATATAGACGAACCATTGTACCAAGAAGATATGCCATCTAGATCTAATAATTGGGCTAGGGGTGATATGTAATTTCAAATATATATTTATTATGCACTGTAAAATATGTGTGTAAATTAAAAGAAATTAACAGCTTGGCAACAAATTTAACTATTATAGTTTTGAATTGATTTTGCAAGCACTATGTCCCCGACTAATGGAGGATATTCTGGTCAACCAAGTCAGCAGAGATCTATACAACATGGTGACAGGGATTTGCGCATGATGGATATGGTAATCGTGAGGTTAATATTTCCAATCATGAGGTCGAAGATGAGCACATGGATGATGAACTTTATCAAGAAGATATGTCTCGATCTAATAGGCCCAAAGGTGATAGGTATATTTAATTATCCATCTTTCAAATGTACTTGATATTGCTTAGTAAGATATAAGGACGAAATTGGACTTACTAAAGGAAATAATTTATCCAAAGAGGAATGATGATGGGGGAAGCATTCTTGCCTGTACAATTTCTTCTATCTTAATTAAAACCATGGATGAGATTTTATTAGCTACAAGTTGCTTTTCTTCACATTTGTATTTGACTACAATCATTGTTTATAAACTAAAACATTGATCAAATACAAATGTAAGCACAAACTTTGATAGTATTAAATCAATTTACTTGGCATGCAGGATGTCGCTATCTAGAGGAGGAAATACATCTAGTCGAGCAAGGCAGCGTAAATCAAGACGTGCGGGTGGTACAAGGTCTATACGGAGCAATAATGAATATCATGATCCTAATGCTCTCAATAATGAGTTGGGAGGTGAGCATGCAGACGATTTGCCCAGAGCTAGTAATAGGACCAGGGGTCCTAATCGTGATATTCCTATGCCTATTGATTGATGACAACATGTTGAAATAGCTATTAAAAATAGCTCGTAAGTATACATTTATTTTCAGTTGATTTTATATTTTTAGAAACATACTTGTTGGTTTTTTGTAATTGGAGAAGAACTTTGCTAAATGTTAAACAATTGAAACTAATTATTAAGTGATGGTGAAAAAGATGATATATTTATTGTTTGTTTGTTTTAACAGCTAATATTTATATGTACACATGGTGAGATGTCTCAACCTCAAATCACAAGTAAAATGACAAACAGAATGAGAGCTAATTTATGAAGAAAATCAAGTTAAGTAGTTGTTATGAGAGGGCATGAATGTTTCATGAACTCATTCAAGATTAGTGAGTAATGCACTAAAGTTGAGGCATGTTGATGTTAAGACTCAAAAAGCTAAGATATAGGGATTAATGTTAAGAGAAACATAGAGATGAAGCTGCCATATCTCACACTAGCAATGTTCAAAACATATGTAAACTCGTCATATTTTATTTTGATTGTTAGACCAATCAATGCCCTTTTTCTTTCATAAGTTGTAGTATTTTCTTCTTTTATTTAAAATATAGCAACTTGTGGTTAAATATGATAACATTTATTACATGGATGTTTTTTAAAGAAGATAACATATTCCTATGGTTAAAGATGATAACATTTAAAGATTTCATGTTTCTTATGTGGTTGTGTAACTTATCGACTTTTTCTTAATCATGTTTTTTCTATTATTTAAGAAGTTTTGGTGAAACTTCCGTACCCCGTGACATCACCGCAACCACGAAAGCTTAATTTGATGGTCCATACCCCCACATTTTGCTCGATGCAACAACCCATAAGAGATGGTTTATGGGATCGATTTATGGTAATTATTATTTATTATATTTGGAAATTTTTTATATTCATTAGGTTCATGAATTGATTTTTTCTTTATATACAACGATAAATATGGATGGCCGACTCTGAACACCTACGATGTGTATGACATGTGGAAAGTCACAGTGAAGGATAGATATAGAGCTATGATGAATGATGCTCGCGAGAAAGCAAAGAGTACAAGTCAATCAGATAATCCTACTGATTGGAAAGGACATGGCCCACATTGGATAAGAGCAAAGCATTGTGATAGTCTTGTAAATTATTGGAATACTGAAAATTGGAAAAAAAAATGCGAAGTTGCCAAGAAAAATCGTCTTGCACAAGGACAAGATGGTGAAAGGAAAAAGCATATTGTTGGTTTAGTCACCTTTGTGATTACTAAGAAGAGATTGGTATGTTTATTTCATACTATTTCTATTTGTGTTTTAAAGTTCATGTGTATTTTTAATCGATTGTTATTAATGAGTTTCATAATTTAGGATAAGGATATGATCGTCCAATATCCCAATTAGAGTTTTTTAGTCATGTTCACAGGAAGAATCACAGACTTGGCGATTTTGTTGATAAAAAATCCAAGCGAGTTCATGTAAGTACAATTAGAGTTCATGTACTTCATAGTTTGTTCATATAGTTAGTAAGTTTTTTTTTTCATAGGATACTTATAAGACTGCAATCGAGTCCAAGTATGGTACTGTTAGGAATAATCAACCTGAGTTCGATCTTGATTCATGGATTGATGCTGTCAACGGTCCATCTAAAGGTCGTGTTTATTGGTTTTGCCCTAGACAACTTGTTTCACCTGTTCTTGGTATACCTACTTCACCTAGACATTCAATACTTGCACATGATGAAAAGATGAATAATTTGAAGTCAGAACTAGCAATTGCACAAAATACAATAGATGAGAACAGCAAAAGGATTGATGATCTTACCGTACGTCTTGAACGAGTTGAAAGAAATCAAAAGATTAAGATGCGAAAAATAGTGTGAAGCATGCTCAGGGAACTAAATATTCCTAATTTTCAATTTCCTTCTAGCTCGGGATTACAAAATGATGATATGTGAGACATGATATATGAAATTTGGAATTTCGATGTAATAATTTAATCTATTAAAGCTTTAGTGTATTTTGAATAATTTGATTATTTAATGCTTTTTGAAATTAATAATCATTAATTAGTGGGTTGTATAAATTTTTAATTATTTTTATTAAAAAATAATAAATTAAGATTCTTCAGCGGATTTTCCATTGGTATTGAAGTATAAAATAGTCATCATGTTCATTGAAATGCACCTCACATTGCCTCAATATATTACAGTTGCACACTCACTTTATGTACAAAAATTTAAAGAATAAAGAACAAAACTATTTAGCTGAAAAATTTGATACCTCTAAATGTAGCCTAATTGGTTAGAGTAATTATAAAGAAAAAAATTGAGTCATGAATATAAGATTTATCTAAAATTCATTTAAGACCACTATTTTCGACCTAGCGCTTTTAATAAAGCCGTCTTCATTCGAACCAAAGTGAATATAACTATTGGAGATCAATTAATGCAATGTCGATGATTTTCATTTAATGAAAATCTCATTCTATGTTATGCTTCAAAGTATTAAATATCAGATTTGAAAGGCTGAAATCAAATAGGTCAAATGGAAACCGCTAGACATTGGATGAATGTATGAAGTTAGACACAGATGGCTCCTTAAAAGGTAACCCCATACCGAGTGGAACAAAAAAGCTTGATGGAATGAAGGGGCCAATGGATCGTAGGACTCTCTATCCACATTTTCATCTTAATGAAAGAAAAAAGACGAAAAAATCTATTAGATTTAAAACAACTTTTTTGATAATCAAAGGGTCGAGAAATTCAACTCCACTCCACTATGCTTGAACAACTTGGACTCTACCTTCTTTTTGCACCGTAATGGATATTAAAATAATTGTCAAAATTTGATTCAATTGTCAACTGCCCCTATCGAAGATAGGATTGACTAGTTACATTTTCCCCCCCTTAACAGTTCTTATGAGGTGCAAATTTAATTGCCCAAGGGTAAAAATGCATAAAAAAAACAACTCTTAACCTACGAAAATGTGTATCCTAAAACTGCAGAAGTTAGACAGCCAAAAACTGGGAATTAAACCCTACGCGCATCGAACAGGCAACCTTTTAATCTGAAATCAGACGCACTACCATTGCGCCATGGATTTTCAAAGTTTAGATCTTTAGTAACATGAATGTTATTGAAAATGTATAATTAATTTAAAAATGAAGATATATATAACCATCTGTAGCCTGGTCCCTAATGTTTCCTTAATATGTGTTTAGCCTTTTCAAATTATTTTAATTTTCATCTAACCATCAAATTAAGTCTCGATCTCGATCTACTACTTGCACACATTTTGAAGTTTTTTTAATCAAATTTAATTCCTTTTCAGGCTGAAGCAACTTGATAAATACGTAATTGATAATACCAACCTTTTAAAAATAAAATATCTAATTTAAAGTGAGAAGAGAATATACATATTTTCAGCTACCTCATTCCACCTATTTTACATCATTTTGCCTTCACCTTGATCAATTGTGTGCCTAGTTACTTCTAATTTTCTGAAAAGATATAAATTATTTATATAGGGAATATGATTAGTCCCAGTTTCTATTTGGTACACAATTTAAATCTAACCATCAAAATAGTAAATACATTTAAGGGATTGTAACACATATTGGACATGGACATGTTTTTGGATTGTAAAAACATTAATATTCAGGTAGTGATGATAATACACATTCCAGCTTTTAAAAATAAAAAGTAAAGAATTCACATAATCCATCAGTTTGGCTAAATTCCTTCCCTTTTCTTCATTTGTTTGGATAATACCTATGGTTGTGAAGTGGAAATGGGTTTCTGAATCATAGGGTAAATAAATGAATCATGCAATTTTGCCTAATTGAATGCCTAATTTGTAGTGCAATCACTGACATATTGTCCAATACTTAAAAATGCATTATAATTTCACTGGATAATGTGTGAAAGTGACCCCACTGACACATTAATTGGTGTTAAGTATTAGTGAAGTTGGACAACATTAAATAAATGGAGTTAAAATATGAAATATTTTTGTGATGCAGAACCTATGTTCTAATATCGTTAATTTTTAGCTTTTATCCGTGCAATGATTTCTAATAGATTATGATCTTTATAGTTATATTGAAATGGTATTAATATTTTTATTCTTGGCTTATGACAAGTTTCATTTATATCTCGCCTTATAATTTGTATCCAATTGGTGTTCTTGAGGATATCTTGTAGTGATTTGGACATGTTTGGTTTCTGCGAATCGTAAGATCGAGATATCAAACTACCACAAACTTAAATTTTGCTAGCCCTTGAGAACAAAGAAAGAAAACTAACTTAGAAACACGAAATTTAGGTTGGCAGTAGACTGCTGACTTCCGTGTAACCTCCATTAATGATCAAATGAGCTTCGATTAGTATGAAATTTTGACGTGTGACGAATTGGACCATATTCTAGATGATGCTAAAATAAATATGCAAACGTATACCCTCTTCCATTAGGCATCAAACCACCTGTGTTTGACTTAAAATTTTATCATGTGATCCTACACAGCAAACAGTCTAACTTAATCTTTGATACGCACAAGAAAATTTATGTTAATGAACGATGATGACCTATGACGTTACACGTTCAAAATGCATGGAAAATAAAAGAAATTAAGTCCAAACTAAGAACCCAAAAATTTTGCAACTAGTCTAATACTCAAAACAATAAATAAAGGGATAGAATAGTTACATTCCATTCAAAACAAGGGCCAGTTTAAAGTCAGTAGCTTGAATTTTTGCAAGCATCATGTAGGTTTGAGTCGGGAATTGGAAGATTTGCATTGCTTGCAAGTGCTAGATTTGCAGGATATCTCTTTCGCTCTCCGAACTTAAATTCAAATTTTTTCATCCTCTTGTTCTCTATCGGTCTATCTACTTTCAGTTCGCAATCTCTCTCCCACTTATCTTCGCTAGTTGAGCTAAAGTTTTTTGACTTTGATGGACATTACCTAGAACACCTCGACAGCATTTTGTTCCCTATGTTCACTTACAAACTGAAAAAATTAAATGCGTAGTTTTAGCATTCAACATATATTCTTGAATAATCTCATTTTCCAATTATTCAACCATTTCATTTTACAAAATAGTGCTAGCCAAATTAATCAATTTGCTTCTAGTGTATGCTTGATGCTTTGCAAGACAACGAAAGTGACACATTCTTCCTCAAAATTAGCTAAAATTGGTCGACTAATGATGATTAGCATGCTTTTAATCTCTTCAAAGTCAATGACCAAGAAATCTGCCAAAAAGATAAAATTGTCAACTTCTATTAAAGCGTTTTCAATTACTCCAAGTGGATCTTTTCTCGACTGTTCTATCAGATGAACTAAAACTATAGTAAGCTTAGGATATCCCAATCCTAATTTCCTTTTGATAGATGGAGGAATTAATCAAAATTAGAGAAATGTATTGGATCCTTGATCTTTGGTGGCAATTTATTTTGTAAAATTGCACAGCTTTTGCTGTGGTGTAACCCAAATTCATTGTAATTGTTTGATAGGATAAAAGAAGTCTAAGGAGATTTGATTTGATAGTCCTAATTGATAAAAATAAAGTTTCCTCAAGGATTGAGAGTTGGTCGGGAAAAGAACTTTGAGATGAAAAACAAGTCTTTGGAGGCATTATTTATCAAAAGTGGGCACCGCAGCACCATGTTGGGACATCACAGCGCTCGTAGAAGAAAAACTAGGTAGGGAGGCACCAACGGCAAAGAATATGCCCCGGCATCGGGGTGGTGCATTGGTGGAGTTTATTTAGATATTTCCAAATTTTATGTTTTCTTCTTCATCTAGAACTCCAAAAAGAGGCTCCTATATATTCCACATGGTTTTATCTCTACATTATATTCAATAACATCTGGAGAGCTAGAGGGCTTAGATTTCAAGTGAGAATATTGAGATCTTGATATTGTGATCACATTCATTATTGATTATAATGAAATTCTCCTTCTCTACTTGTGATTTTTCCTATCTTAGATTTCCACAAAAATCATTGTGTTCTATTTTTTTTTTTAATTTCATTATTGTTATTATCTTGCGATCAATTCAAAACAGCTTTCTTTGGTTGAAACAACTATCTTATGAACTTGTGGTAAAGATGCATTATGCCACGGCTTTTGTGAACTAGATATTAATGTGCATTTTGTTAAAAAAATAAATTGCAAACTACTTATCTTCTTCTTTTTATCCAACCCTTTGAGAGAATGACATGGATGGAATGTATGCTTTAATAGGAACGGCTGAATTTGCCTATGGAATGTCCAAATTTTCTTTCAAAACTGCATCTTTTATATGTCCGACCATTCCACTTATTCCTCATCTTCGGTAGGCATAATTTTCTTATTGCAATCGATTTCTTAATAGTTTCTTAATAGGAGTCTCTAGCAATAGTTCGACTCTACATCTTGTAATGATGGCATTCACATGTTCCCTTGGATTCATTTCAATACAGCTTGTTTTCTGATTAATCGCTCACCCTTAGTTGCCAATGAGAAAAAGACACCACAAAAGGTATGGTCTGGTAAACCTCCTTATTATTTTGATTTGCAAGTGTGGATAATGGAAAGTTGGGCCTAGGTCTAAAAAGTGCATTTTTGTTGAGTATAAATCAGGTGTACATGGGTATAAATTGTGGTGTCCTAAGACACGAAATGTGGTGTTTAGTAGAGATGTGGTGTTTGATAAATTTGAAAGTGTTCATGGTTCACTTCGTGGGGATTCTGGAAAAATTGAAGAACGGGATCATTCAACTCGAGTGGAGTTGGAAATTGGTATAAGAGAACAGTCAGAGGTTTCATAACAGTTTACTTCATATCAGTCTAGTTCAAAGCAAATAGACAATAATACTTTGCCTACTTTACCTACATCACCAGCAACACTATAGTACTCCATTGTTAATGATAGATCTCCAAAGAAGTAAAGAGAAGTATATTTAGCAACTCATGTATGGAGTGCGGCTGACAGTATTGTTTCCACTGAGGAGCCTACTACATATTTAAAGGTAGTTAGTTGTAGTGGTTCTAGCATATAGTTGATTGCTATGCAAGAGGAAATGGAGTCATTGAATAAAAATAATATTTAGGACTTGGTGAAATTACCTAGGGATAAAAAGGTTTTTCGTTGCAAATAGATGTTCAAAAAGAAGGAAGGGACATCAGGGATGCAATGTATAATTTCAGATTGGTAGCAAAGGGTTACAATAAGATTTTAGGTGTTGGCTTCACATATGTTTTCTCACTAGTAGTAAAAAATGGCTCAATTAGAGCTTTACTTGGGGTTGTTGTTAAAAATAATTTGGAGTTTGAGCAGACCATTTTTGCATGAGAATTTTCGGAGAGCAATTGAATATAACAACCAAAGGATTTCATAATTTTTGTCAATAAAAAATATATATGCTTGTTGAATAAGTCATTGTATGGACTGAAGCAGTCGTCGAGGCAGTGGTATAAAAGATTTGACTCATTCATTTTCATTACAAGTAGTTATGATAGTTGTGTGTACTTCTTGAAGGAAAATGGTGGATTGATTACATATTTGTTGTTATGTATTGATGATATGTTGATAGTAGCCAATGATAAAGCAGAGATTAGAAAAGTAGAAGCTCAACTTTGTGAGGGATTTGAGATGAATGATTTGGGTGCATCAAGGAAGATTCTTGGTATGGAGAGCTTGAGTGATAGAAAAATTGACAGATTTTATTTAAGTCAGATGGAGTATATTGTGAAGTTGCTTCACATGTTCAATATGCTAAATGCAAAGGCTATCAGTATTCCCTTGGTTGCCTACTTTAAATTAATATTTGGCTTGTGTCCTCAATCAAATGAAGATATTAATTATCTATCTCGGGTTCCTTATTCCACTGCTATTGGTTTGCTTATGTATGCTATGGTTTGTATACGACCAGATTTGGCATATACAGTCCGTGTAGGTAATAGGTACATGGATTATTCCAAAAGGCATGTTGGAAATCAGTGCAATAGATATTCAGATACTTGAGAGTCTCTACTAATACTTGTTTGCATTTTGGAAGAAATTCAGATGAAATAATTAGGTATGTGAATTCAGACTATACATATGATATTTATAAAAGAAGATCACATACATGGAATGTGTTTACCCTTGGAGGCTGTGCTATTAGATGAAAAACTACTTGTAGAATACAGTAGCTTTGTCTACAACAGATGCAGAAAATATGGCTAGAAATCTATGTGGTTAAGGGGATTGATTAGTGAAATTAGGGAAGATTTGCAACTGTAATAGTCAGAATGCTATTTTTCTGACTAAGGATCAGATGTTTCACGAGAGGATTAAGCATATTTATGTGAGGCATCGCTTTGTGAGTGATGTGATTGTTCTTGATGAAATTGTAGTAAGCAAGGTTAACGCCAACAATAATCTTGTTAATATATCGATAAAACCACTTCGTGTTGCTAAATTTGAGCATTACTTGAATTTAGTTGGTATTTGTCATTTATTAGCCCATATTGGCATATTTGAAAGAGGTGGAGTGCTGTTTACTTGGAGGTGTATTTTAGAATTTCTTGTATTGAAATTTGGTTCATAGTGGAAATTTATTGTGGTGTAACCCAAATTCCTTGCAATTTGATGTTTGGTTGGATAAATAAAGTTTAAGGAGATTGAGTTTGATAGCCCTAATTGATAAAGATCAAATTCATCAAGGATTGAGAGTTTGACTTGGAAAAAGAATTTGAGATAAAGAAAAAGGCTTTGGAGGCATTATTTATCGAAAGTGGGCACCACCATCTCATAAAAGAAAAACTGGGCAGGGCCTGTCGCTCCTTTTTGAAGAATAAGCCCAGGGCCTGAGGCGCCAGGCGGTAGTGTCGGGACAACAATTTTATTCAAGAGCTTATATTTCAATTGAGAGTATTAAGATATTGTAAACACATTCATTATTAATTATAGTGAAATTCTGCAGCTCTACGGGTGGTTTTTCCCATATTGGGCTTTAATATAAATCTCGGCATTCTTGTTTATTTCATTCTTGCGATCAATCCATAACAGCTTTCTTTGGTCGAAACTACGATCTCAAACGCCTAAAGTCTTCTCTTTTTTAGATAACATCTCCTTTTTTGAACTCATGGTAAAGATGCATCTAAGCCAAGGCATATGTGAACGAGTTGTAGATGTGCATTTTGTTAAAATTATAAAAGAATATAGCAAACTACTTATCATTCCAGTTTTTATCCAATTCCTTGAGGGAATGGCATGGACGTAAAGTACGTTTTGATAAGAATGGTTGAATTTGCCTATGAATGTTTGGATTTTCTTTCTAAATTTTATCTTTTTTTGTCCGACCATTCCACTTATTCCTCATCTCTGGTAGGCGCATTTTTTCTATTGCAACCAATTTCCTGATAGTTAACTACTGCTGTTTTGTAATAGTAATCTCTAGCAATATTTTGACACCACTTCTAATAATGATGTCATTTACATGTTTCCTTGGATTCATCTCAATTTTGCATTTGCATCTACTAGTTTTGGATTGATTACGAGGACAAAGACACTACTATTGCCTTTTAAGTTGTTGAGTTTCTTGTCTTAATTGAATAATGAAATTATATTCTGGTTCAATTGTTTGTTGTTTTGGTTCTCTTTCATTGATTGTATCATGATTGATTGATTTTTTCACTTTATATATTCTATGTGTAAGTGTTACGCCCTAGATCCAATCAACATTGGACATAAATACGTTTAATATATAATTAATATAAGTTTATGGCAGATCTGTTATTTAATTAATATTCAATTAAATTAAATATTAGAGTCTGTAGACTCAAATTTTCATAATTTGTTAATCACAAAGAGTTGTGATTGTGAGACACAAATTACATATGATTGTATCTTAAATTGTTTGTAGTCGTAAGTAATAACGAGATACGATATCGTTACTATGGATAGATCATCACGTGTGGCATTTCTTACTTGGAAAGTAAGTAGCTGATCTCACAAGTTAAAGAATGGTGATACTTGAATGAACACGTGGACGTCTTATTATAGAACAAAACATTGGAGACTCACCTAGAGATTTCACATAGATAACTATCTGAGTGTCGCTAGTTAATTTGTAACGTTCGGTAGTGGGATTGGTTATTTGACTTGAGGTCGTCATAGTACCTTATATGATGACAGTTATGTTTTGACGGTGTTGGATGTTGCTCTGCCAAGGGTCGCTAATACGACATCATTCAGGTATGTCAAGAATCGTATGAATGTTGTGAATGACCAATAGATTATTCGTCACTCTTAGATAGTAAGAGATTATGATCCATATTTCATTCGATTAAGTCGATAATGAAATCCTTAACCAAGGTGTACTCATAATTGAAAAGGAGTTTTCGAATTACATTGACTTAATAGTGAAATGAAAGATATGATTGATAATTGAGATTGACACTTATTCATATCTCGTAATTAATCGGATCATACTGACGAAAGGATTATAATCTCACGGTAAGCGAACAAGTTTGATTTTGTCATACCACGTGACATTTTTCGTCACATGTATTACCCTGACACATTGTAGATGTCAATCTAGGACGGCAAGTCTAAATTGGTGATAAATTAAAAGAGTGTTTTAATTTATCAATTTTGATTAGATCAAAATAATATTTCACGTCGTTAGACATCGTGATCGGGAACCTGATGGGTCGCACACAAAAGGAGAACTGAAAAATTGTGATTTGTCGATTAATTAATTTAACAAGTATTGGAAAAATTATTTAATTGGATTGCTTATTTATAGGCCTGAATTAATTAATTGGATTAACTAATTCACGGACCCGAGTTAATTAAATATTGAACCGGGTTAGACCAGGTCCATTTGGGCTTATATAAATAAGTTATTAGGGTTTACAATTTTGTAGAGAATTTATTATTCTTGCTAACACAAGAAGAAAAATCTAATTCATACAATCTTGTTCTCTGTGTAGGTCACCATTGGATGCTAGACAATTGGAGAGCTGTGGATGGTGAATTAAGATCATTGGAACGAATGAATTGCAAAGGAGTTTGCAGATCTTGTAAAAAGTACATTTTTATCACAATTTCTATCTAAACACAAAAACAATTCTTGGTGGGAATCAAAAATTGTTTTAATTTTTCGCTGCTCTTGTTTAAGTAGATTCCCAACAGTAGTATCAAAGCCTACTTTGTATTTGTTAGAAATTGTTTTGAAGTTTGGGAACAATCAAAAGTTGATTGTTATTGTTTTTCATGTTTCTAACAATTAAGAAAATTAATTTTCATATCCACAATTGGTTTTGAGAAAGAAAATAGTATTTTTGGTTTAAGAAAAAAAATTAGTGGATGGGGAGACTGGCTGGCGCGTTGGTCATCCGGCAGCAGACAACGCCTCTGCCCAGAATGCAATAGCGTCACATGCCGGTCCGACAGCAACGCCTTGGTTTTGTTGCAGCATGCGTTGCGCCGCATAACGCGTCGTGTTTCATTGTCGGCGCCAAGAGAAAGAAAGAAAAAAAATTTTGATTCCAAAGTTTTCAGTCGCGTTTTGCTTGAATTGGAGGTGGGGGTCTCGTTTGCAATTTTTGAAATTACAGGCCCCCTTTTGCAATATGGTATGAGGGTCAATTTCTTAATTTTAAATTAAGTTCATGTTTTTCAATATTTGATATTAAAGACCCCTGCTTGCAAATTCATTTCAAAGGTCCATTCTGTAAATAATAAAATGGAGGTCTTTTATAATTTGAGAAATTGGAGGGGCCTGTCTGTAATTTTAAAATGGGTCAAATTGCAATTTTCAAAAGGTGTTTCGAATTTAAGTATTAAAATGGTTTTAAAGTTAATTTTAATTGGGTTTTGACCTATATTATCAATTTTGACCCAAATTAAAATTTTATTTAAAGTTGACGACTTTTTTTATTTATTTTCGTTAAAATTAGATTTTAACTTAAATATTAAACTTTGACCCTAAAAAAAAATTATTTTATTTAGGAGCACTATCCTAGATTAAATATTAATTCAATTTAAATTAGAATTGGACTCTAATTTAATACTTAATTAAAATTTGATTTTAATTAATTTTTCACCCGAATACGTTCTTGAAATTAGAATTGGATTCTAATTTGATATTCAATTAAAATTTGATTTTAATTAATTTTTCACCCGAATACGTTCTTGAAATTAGAATTGGATTCTAATTTGATATTCAATTAAAATTTGATTTTAATTAAATTGTCTTGCCCTAAAATTTTTCTTAAAATTAAAGTTAGACTCTAATTTGTTGTTTAATTAAAATTTGATTTTAATTAAACTGATTCGCCCTAAAATCTTAAAATTAGAGTTGGACTCTAATATCTTATTTAATTAAAATTTGATTTTAGCTAAATAAGTTCTCCCTAAAATCTTGGAATTAGAGTTGGACTCTAATTTTGTTATTTAATTAAAATTTGATTTTAATTAAATTCAACCGCCTTGAGTTTTGAAATTTGAGTTGGACTCTAATTTAATATTTGATTAAAATTTGATTTTAATTAAATAGTTCTGCCCTATAATTATAGAATTAGAGTTTGACTCTAATTTGGTATTTAATTAAAATTATTTTAATTAAATATGCCAGCTAATTAAATTAATTGATTAATATAATTAATTAATTATTTAATTGTTTCGATCCATTAGTCTAAAAGAGTTTAAACGATCTTAATTGCTAGAAACTTGAAACGTGTTTGCATATAATATTAATTATTTTATAGGCATGCATTGATGTGATGAATGTATTATTAGTGGACGATTATGGACTCAACCATGTGATATGTTGAATGGTTAATTTTATTCTTGTCGCTTTATGAGCCTGCGAGTTCTTAATTATTTTGGACCTGCGAGTCCGTTGTTATTGTTATTTTGGGTCTACGAGTCCAATTTCATCTAGGCCTGTGTCACAACTAGTATAGGATACAGGTTGCAGCTAAACTAATTGAAGACACATGGAGGGGTGGATATCATGAAGATGGTGCATTGATATTGATCAATGCGATCCCTCTAGGAATTGACCAACTAGTCTTCCTTATGGCTCGAGAAGACTAGATAGTAAAGTCCGTAATCGTCCATATTATTACATTATGTTATATATATGTTTATTTGCATGGTAAATGTGCAATACAATATATATTATTATATCGATGTGGATGAGACTGTTGAATTCAAAACCCTTCAATAAAATATTATAGTCTCAACTTGTTGAGTACACTCAATGCTGGTCTATTAGGGATATGTTTGACACTATGAAATATTAGATATTTCTAAATGATGTGTCCGACTTAACTAAAATTTATCTTCTGTTGAGTACACTCAAGGAGATAAATTTTAGAGGCATATTAAGTTAAAACATAAGATGTATGAAGAAAAAGAACTGTCAGCTTAATGATCTGGGAGTTGTATGGAGATACAATTGATGATAGTATCTACCCAAATATTTTATTAAGACTTGTTGAATACACTCAAGGTCTTGGTATAACAAATGGAATCCCAACCCACTGGAAGTCAAGTATGGACTCCATAAATTTATGTGAGATAGCCATAAATTTGAATTAAACAATGGGAGCATAATTAATTTAAAAAAAATCATATTAAATTAATTGATGCATTTTATATATTATTCTTTTTCTTTTCGTCTTTTATATTTATTGAATTGTGAGTAATCATTTGTATTTGGGTGGCTTACTGGATGTCAATAACCAAGCCAAAATTTTCTTAATTGGCACGTAATTTGAGAATTGTTCTCATGCATGAAAAAAGTTGGTTGTCCTCAAGTAGCCATTTCCAGAGACACGTGCTGATGACTCGTTATGGAAAAGGTGGCTGCTACAATAAACACAGTAACGACAATAGTGCTGCAACGTATGTGATATTTGCAACTATATCACCTGAGTTACATAAGCAACATGAGACTATAGATATTAATATATGATTTTTCATTACAAAGAGTTGTATGATAATAATCATGTATGGAAGCATATGAGACTTCCAAGCAGCTATACCGATGCAAAATGACAAAGTAATCTTTAGTCGGTGCTCAAACAGTGAAGATGATTGACGTTGGGAAATGTCTCAATTGAATTCACTCATAAACAATGAACTAAGTAGTGACTTGGTTCTGCAATCTTTGTCAGAGAAAGCTATTCACAACTAATTATACATTTAACGTGAATAAGTTCGATTGCCAAATATTGGGTTGCTTAACATGTTTAGAACTATTATGCCCAATATCAAAATTAGAAGTGGGCAAGCCATTGATACCTCTAAAGGTATTAAGAGGAAGTCTATAGGGGCTTTGGAGAAAGCATCCAATATGGCTTAGACGGTAAAAGCGAAAGATAAATATCAAATCTAATGACCATTATTTTTATTATAGAATGAAAAGGTCATTGGAAGAAATATTGCAAGGCTTACGTTTTCTTCATAAGCTTCTTAGGTGTTTTGATACCAGATGTAGATATCATATTTATATAAATATGGAGAAACTAAATAGAAGTAGACCACTGCGAAAGGGTGAAGTTGACCTACATGTTGAAGATGAGCAAAGATTGCTGCATTACCTGTAGAAGCATACTTTTTGCCATTACCTTTTGACTTAGTAATGGAATTAGAGAAATGTTGCTTTGTACCTACCATAACTAGAACATTAAAATGAATTTTATGTTCAGACATGAACTATTTTAATGTTAAGAACAATTGTTGTCCCTGCTTATTTTGATTAAGATCTTAATAGTTATGGTAAGCTACGAAAATAACATTTATATTCTAAACACTAAGTATTCTATAATGAGTATAAAAGTTAAAAGGCATAAAAGCGATAATCTAAATAATACCTAAATCTAATATTGCAAACTTGGTCATATGGATGAAATGCAATTTCAAAATTACATAGAGATGTATACATAGAGTCAATTGATTTTGAATCATTTGATAAGTGCAAAACATGCCTATTTGGCTCAATAACCAAATCTTCTTTTACTTGAAAAAGAATAAGTCTGCATAAATATTGACATAATACATAGTGATGTATATGGACCCATGTCAATTAATGTCAGATGAGGTTGCTCTTATGTCATCAATTATCATGTATACTTGATGAAATTCAAGCCTCAAGTTCTTGAAAGGTTCAAATGATTCAAGCTGGAAGTAGAGAAACAAATAGGTAGAGATATTCTCACATCAAGATCTGATTGAGATGGTAAGATGGAATATCTTAAATATTAAAATATGAATCATCTAAGAGAGAATGAGATTCTCTTACAATGAACTCCTTCACGTACACTGCAACGTAATGGTGTATCAAAAGGGAGGAATCGTAAACTATTAGATATAGTGCAATTAATAACAAGTCATGTAAATCTCTCAAAATTGTTTTGGGGTTATACACTGATTACAGCGTGCTGCACACTAAATCATGTCCCATCTAAGTTGGTTAACAGAAATTCAAAGAGCTATGGAAAGGCAATAGTCCTAACTTATCTCATATGAAAGTTTGGGACTATGACACTTATTTGAAACGCATTGAATTGGATAAACTTGAGTATGTATATCCGATGAATACAAAATTGTGGGATATCCAAAACAAATATTTGGATATTAATTCTATTATCCCATTGAGAAGAAAGTTTTCATCTCACAATATGTCATTTTCTTAGAGAAAATGTTTACTCTAAAAGAAGATAGTGAGAGCAAATTAGAATTTGAAAGAGTTCAAGAGTCTATAGATATAGTTAATCAAATAGATGAATCCAAATTTGATTCCATATCTGACGTGGGGCATACTCTTGATCAGGAAGTAGAGACAATGACATGTTAGCTCTGTGTGAATCTAGTAAGATCATTCGACTTTCAAGAAAGTGTGAATCCATGATTACTAATTAGGTATTACTAATCCAGGATGATGAACCTACTAATTACACAAAAATAAAGTCAAGTGTTGACTTAAAAGAGATAGCAAGAGGCCATGAAATTCGAGATGAACTCGACGTATGTGAATAAGGTTTGGACCTTGGTCGACCATCCTGATGAGATAAAAATCATATGTTGTAAATGGTTTACAATAAAAGGTTGACATAGATGGAAATATCCATACATATAAATCAGGGCTAATAGCAAAAGGTAACAAACTAAGACAATGTGTTGACTTTGATGAAACCTTTCGCCTATAGCCATGCTGAGGTCTATTCGAATTTTAGTTGCAATAGTTGCATATCGTGACTATGGGTTAAAACAAGTCTTTTGGAGTTAAAATTTTCGATTTGATGGAAAAATCAAAATGTTTGATTTTATCAAATATGAAGACGAATTGTCGATTTACAAGAAGACAGTGGGAGCATTGTCGCATTCCTAATATTATAGTAAACGATATCTATATGTTTCAATCGTTGAAATAATGGTTGTTAAAAGATTTATTCATGAACGGTATGAGAAAAGCAACTTGATCTACAGAAATAGATCTAGAAGATTGCCTAACTCATTCCCATCTATATAGATAAAATCTTGAGAAGATTTTATATGGAGAAACTAGTTACTCTTAAACTATATGTTGGAAAGGTTTCAAACGTGAAACAACCGTTGGTTCATTGGCAAAAACCTAATACATGATTGCTTTAGAAGCAGCAAAGAATTGCAATGTGGATCAAGATTTTCATTAATGAACTTGGAGTAGTTTCTAATATTGTCGATCACATGCTATTGTATTGTGATAACAATAGAGCCATTACAAAAGTAAAGGAACAAATATCTCATCAATGATCCAAACATGTATTAAGGCGGTATAATACATAAAAATGACGTAAAGAGAATAATGAATTTCCTCAATTAATAATATTGCAGATTCACTGACGAAGAGTTGTCATACCATAAACATGATTGTCATGTAAGCTCTTATGATATTAGATATATAAGTAATTAGATCTAGTGCAAGTGAGAGTTTGTAAGTGTTATGCCCTATGTCCAATCAACCTTGGACATAAATACTTTTAATATATAATTAATTCAATTTTATGGCAGATCTGTTATTTAATTAATATTAAATTAAATTAAATAATAGAGTCCATAGATTTAAATTTTCGTAATTTGTTAATCACAAGGAGTTGTGATTGTAATATACAAATTAC
>NC_036242.1:2689535-2705002 GCF_002742605.1 Olea europaea var. sylvestris | reverse complement strand
TCTGCGATCAATTTTAGAAGTATAGAATCCAGAGGATTGCTCATCTTGAAGAGCGTGAAAAGCACTGGGAAACCCAAATTTTTTCTTCAGAGTCATTACCTTTAATAAATAATCAAACTAAGATACACTAGGTTCCATCCAGAAGACAAATCAATTAGAAATGCAAGTCATTGAACTATGCTTGGAGATAGATGAGTCTCCATGAGCTTAGTAAAGACACTTACTCCAGTGGGTGGGTCTACTATCCTACAGTCACTAATAAAATCAGCATGCTGAAAAATCAAACGCACCACACATCCAATATCAACTTTTCATTCCTGTTGAAAACAAATAGAGAACTAATATTTCTCCAATCCAATAAGAACACCATTGTTGCAGGACATGGAAAGTCACATGGCAGCCAGAATAGGATGCACCAAACCAGGAACATGGTGAATAAGCAAATCTATAGTCGTAAACCAAAATTTTTTTCATAGATAACAAAATTGAAATAATCAAGACTACATGTATCTTACAAGTTTAAATAAAAGATATATGTAGAATGATGGTATTTAAAATGGGATAATGAGGAAAAGGTAGAAAAGAAAAAGAAAAAGAAAAAGAAAGAGAAAGAGTAGTAGTGAACAGCTTATGGGTTCAAACAGATCACAGTATAGGTGCCTGATAGATTACCCATAAGATTCACTTATGCAAGGAAGAAGAAGGGAGCAGTTATATCCAACGTGAAGGATGCCAACTTAGCTTTAGTTAGTTGATAGGGGTAAAATAGTCATTGTGCTTTGTAAGGGATGAGTAAATTGTGGGTGGGAGAGGATTGTAGGTAGGCTTTTACTGATTCTTCTGTTAGAAAAGGGGGGGAGAGACCAGGCCTCTCTAATAGCCTTGGAATTTGTCTCTTATTTTCCATCAATTGAATTTCATATACTGTTCCATTCTTCCAGGTTCTTAGTTGATTTATTGCAGAATTCCCAGTGAAGGAGCCACACCTGGAGTCAGAGGATCAGGGGACTTACCATTCTGGTATCAGAGCGGGAATGATGCTTACCTATGTAGCACGAACACTCTAACTAGGGTAGCGTGTCCGTGTCGGATACGTGTCGATACCGACACTCTTCGGACACTCTACAATAATCATTTTTCCTTCTTACTATAACTATTATATATTTTTAACTAAAATTTTTTAATAAATAATAAATAAGTACTCATATTTAAAAGATTTCAGCAAAAAAGAATCAATAATAAGTATAAAACTAAATTTAAACTATATAAATGAAGAATTTTAAAAATTTAATGAACGTGTCAACGACGTGTCGTGTCAGTACTTTTTTTGAAAAATTACGAGTCGACGTATCCGATACGTATCGTGTCGGATACACGTGTCCATGTCGGTGCATCACAGATGCTTACAGACCGTGTGGCATTGTTGGAAACAAGGTTCGATGAGTTGCAAAATGGGATGGGTACAATGAAATTTGAGATACAGCGAGACATGGCTGGATTAATGGAGAAGTTTGATATGGTGATGAAGAAATGGGATGTACGGGAGAGGAATAGAAAGGAGAAGGGAGTTTCGTCCAATCCACCGGTGTTCCCGACAAATTCCGATGAGCTGCAACAGGTTAATGAAACGGGGGAGAACACTGGGAACCTCCTGCGCCATGAGGAAATTGGGAAAATGGACAATCGAGGACGCCGTCTGGAATTGCCTATCTTCAATGGCAATGACCCGGTTGGTTAGATTTTTCGTGTGGAGCAGTAATTCAGCATGAATCAGTTTATCGATTGGGAAAAGATTGAGGCCACTGCCGTCTGTTTTGAGGGTGAGGCTCTAGCCTGGTATCAATGGGAGGTCAACCAGTAGCCGTTGAGAAGTTGGGGAGATTTGAAGCTCTTACTACTCAACAGATTCCGGCCATCACAGGAAGGATCAATTCTGGAAAAGCTCCTGGCATTGAAGCAAGAAGGGACGGTGAGAGAATACCGTTAAATGTTTGAGATCCTCGCTGCACCTCTGCTGGAGATTCCAGAAGCTGTGCTGGAAGGAAATTTCATCAGTGGGTTGAAACCAGCCATAAGAGCTGAAGTGAGAATGATCAGGCCGCAAGGACTGGGCCAAATCATGGAAATGGCCCAATGGGTTGAGGATCGTAACGAGTCCTTAAGGTGAGCCCAGTTATGGAGAGGCCCATTTAAAGCTAAAAATTACAGTAGCCCATCACCAATCAGCCCAATTAATTGGAAGTTATCCCCAATTCAATCGACCCAGTCCATAGCACGAGCACAGCAAGCCCTTACGGTGCCTCCCAAGGCGACTGTGCCCATTACGCAGTGCTCGTCAATGGCAGCAAAGGGTGGGTCCCCTTTCAAGCAACTCACTGATGCAGAATTACAGTCGAAGAGAGAAAAGGGCCTGTGTTATCGTTGCGATGAGAGATATAGCCCGGGACCTTGATGTAGAAACAAGGAACTGTAGCTCTTAGTGGTGTAGGAAGAAGAGAGTGAGGAATTGGGGGAGGAGGTTAACGGGATGGAAGAGGAGGAAATTCGGGACAAGGTAGAATCGTCTATTAAATCTGTGGTGGGTCTTACCGCTCCCAAGATGATGAAGCTTATGGGGGTAATTTAGGGCAGCTTCTTGTTGTCATGATTGATTGTGGAGCTACCCATAATTTCATTTTCGAAGAACTTGTTCGGAAGCTTGGGTTGAGAGTGATAGGTTCGGCCAGTTTCGGTATCCAACTGGGGATTGTATTATCTGTTAAAGGCGAGGGAGTTTGTAAAGGGGTGGTGGTTTCTCTACCAGGAATCGAGGTAGTCGAAAAAATTTTACCACTAAAAGTTGGCTGTACAGATGTAATCCTAGGGATGAAATGGTTGGAGACTCTGGGGAAAATGCAAGTGAACTGGGGAGCCCTAACAATGCGTTTTAAGGCTGGAGGGGAAACCATTGTACTGCAGGGGGACCTGACTTTGGATAAAACGCAAGTGTCCTTAAAATCGATAGTGAAAACTTTCAAGGTAGGAGAACAGGGCATCTTGTTGGAATTAGGAAGTCTGAGAGTAGAGGCTGCGGAGAAGACAGCTGAGGTTCCCAGCCCAATTAGGGAACTACTGCGGAAATATAACAGCATGTTTGAATGGCATAATGAACTTCCTCCTCCACGATTGAGGGATCATGTGATCATTCTACAGCCTGGGGCAAGGCAAGTAAATGTCAAGCCATACCGATATCCGTATGTTCAAAAGAATGAGATAGAGAGGCTAGTCAGAGACATGTTGACAGCAAGAATTATTCAGCCCAGTTTCAGTCCCTATTCCAGTCCTGTCCTTTTGGTGAAGAAGAAAAAGGACGGTAGTTGGAGGTTTTGTGTAGACTACTGGGCCCTTAACAAAGTGATTGTACCAGATCGTTTTTCGATCCAAGTTATTGATGAGTTGTTGGACGAATTACATGGAGCTCAGACATTCTCCAAGTTAGATTTGAAATCAGGGTATCACCAAATTCGGGTTTGGCCAGAGGACATACTAAAGACCGCCTTCTGTACTCATGAAGGGCATTATGAATTCTTGGTCATGCCCTTCGAGCTGAAAAACGCACCGGTGACCTTTCAATATTTTTATGAATGAGGTGTTTAAGCCATATCTACAGAAGTTCATACTAGTCTTTTTCGATGACATCTTGGTTTACAGTCAGTCGATGGAAGAGCATCAACGACATTTGGGGACAGTACTAGGGATTTTGCAAGAACATCAGCTGTATGCCAATCAAAAGAAATGCTTGTTCAGTCAACGGGAAATTGAGTACCTGGGCCATGTTATTTCTGAGAACGGTGTTTCTGCAGATTAGACTAAATTGGAGGCAATGTATAATTGGCTGAGTCCACGCAATCTCAAGGAGCTACGAGGATTTTTGGGGCTCACCGGCTATTATAGACGCTTTGTTTCAGGGTATGCCAAGAGTGCATGGCCCCTTACTGAACTACTGAAGAAAGACAAGTTCTTATGGGACGACAAAGCAGAGGAGGCTTTTCGGAATTTAAAATCAGCCATGGTCCGTATTCCTGTTCTGGCACTTCCGAATTTCTCCCAGGAGTTTGTGATTGAGACAGACGCTTCAGGTCATGGGTTAGGGGCAGTGTTGATGCAGAATAGCCACCCCATTGCATATTTCAGCAAGGTACTTCCCCAGAGCGCCAGGCTAAGGTCAGTTTATGAGAGAGAATTGATAGCCGTCGTGTTCGCCATACAAAATGCCGCCATTACTTACTGGGCAGACACTTCGTGGTACGAACAGACCAACGAAGCTTGACGTTCTTGTTGGAATAGCGTTTGGTAAGCGAGGAGCATCAAAAGTGGTTAACTAAAATCATGGGCTACAACTTTAACATAGAATATCGGCTGAGGTTAGAGAATAAAGCTGCAGATTCTCTTTCCAGAATTCAGCCAGCTTTGAATCTGTTGGCTCTGACCATTTTAAAGTGCTACAATTAGAAGACATCAAGAAGGAAGTTGCTGCTGATAGTATCCTAGGAAAACTAGTTTCTGAACTGCAGAATGGGAACATTGTTTAAGATGGTTATGACTTGATCAACAGCATATTATGTTACAAGGGGAGGGTTGTTCTTCCCAGCCATTCCAATTTTGTCACTCTTAAGTTACAAGAATGCCATGACTCTAAGATTGGAGGACACTCCGAATTTCTTAAGACATATAAGAGGATTGCGAGAGAGGTCTATCGGCAAGGGATGAAGAAGAGAGTAAAGGACTATGTGGCAAGTTGTGGGGTATGTCGGCAGAATAAATATATGGCTTTATCTCCTGGGGGGCTATTGCTTCCTCTACCGATTCCCGACTCCATTTGGGAGGATATCTCCATGGATTTCAACGAAGGACTGCCACGATCGAGGGAAGTTGACACCATTCTGGTTGTAGTGGATCGTCTAAGTAAGCATAGTCATTTCATCGGGTTAAAGCACCCTTTCACTGCCCCCTAAGTTGCTAAGGAATTCAGTCGAGAGATAGTTCGTTTGCATGGCTTTCCTCGCTCTATCGTATCGGATAGAGATCGGATCTTTATAAGTACATTCTGGACGGAATTATTTAAAGCACAGGGGACTCCCCTGGCTCACAGCACAGCCTACCATCCACAAACGGATGGGCAAACGGAAGTCTTGAACAGATGCTTGGAGACATACTTGGGGTGTTTTGCTTCAAATAGGCCTCAAGTTTGGAATTAGTTCTTGCATTGGGCGGAGTACTGGTATAGCACTTCCTTCCATACTGCAATGAGACATTCTCCCTTTCAAATAGTATATGGCCGTGATCCTCCCCACCTATTGCCTCTTGAAAGAAGACTGACACCTTGTTCTTCTGTGGAACAACTTTTGTTGGAACGAGGTGAAATGTTGACTGAGTTGAAGGTGCACCTTTTTAAAGCATAGCAGCGCATGAAACAGGAGGCTGACAAGCACCGTCTTGATGTCCAGTTTGAAGTTGGGGAACTAGTTTACCTCAAACTTCGGCCTTATCGTCAGAAATCCTTGGCTAAGCGCCTAAATGAGAAGTTGTCCCCCCGTTACTATGGCCCCTTTGAGATTGAATCGAAAGTGGGAAGGGTAACATACAAGCTTAAACTCCCTACCTCATCAGCTATTCATTCCGTGTTCCATCTATCCCAGTTACATAAGGCCATTGGTAGTGTTAAGCCCATTTCCGCCTTCCCTCCACAACTCTCGGCTACAGGGGAATTCATCTTGGAGCTAGAAATAGTTTTGGGAGTTCGCCCTAATGCTGGCCACACTACTGCAAGTCTGGACATTTGATCAAGTGGAAGAATCTTCCAGGCTACGAGGGTAGATAACAAAATTGAAATAATCAAGACTACATGTATCTTACAAGTTTAAATAAAAGATATATGTAGAATGATGGTATTTAAAACGGGATACTGAGGAAAAGGTAGAAAAGAAAAAGAAAAAGAAAGGGAAAGAGTAGTAGTGAACAGCTTATGGGTTCAAACAGATCACAGTATAGGTGCCTGATAGATCACCCATAAGATTCACTTATGCAAGGAAGAAGAAGGGAGCAGTTATATCCAACGTGAAGGATGCCAACTTAGCTTTAGTTAGTTGATAGGGGTAAAATAGTCATTGTGCTTTGTAAGGGAATGAATAAATTGTGGGTGGGAGAGGATTGTAGGTAGGCTTTTACTGATTCTTCTGTTAGAAAAGGGGGGAGAGACCAGGCCTCTCTAATAGCCTTGGAATTTGTCTCTTATTTTCCATCAATTGAATTTCATATACTGTTCTATTCTTCCAGGTTCTTAGTTGATTTATTGCAGAATTCCCAGTGAAGGAGCCACACCTGGAGTCAGAGGATCAGGGGACTTACCATTCTGGTATCAGAGCGGGAATGATGCTTACAGACCGTGTGGCATTGTTGGAAACAAGGTTCGATGAGTTGCAAGATGGGATGGGTACAATGAAATTTGAGATACAGCGAGACATGGCTGGATTAATGGAGAAGTTTGATATGGTGATGAAGAAATGGGATGTACAGGAGAGGGATAGAAAGGAGAAGGGAGTTTCGTCCAATCCACCGGTGTTCCCGACAAATTCCGATGAGCTGCAACAGGTTAATGAAATGGGGGAGAACACTGGGAACCTCCTGCGCCATGAGGAAATTGGGAAAATGGACAATCGAGGACGCCGTCTGGAATTGCCTATCATCAACGGCAATGACCCGGATGGTTAGATTTTTCGTGCGGAGCGATAATTCAGCATGAATCAGTTTATCGATTGGGAGAAGATTGAGGCCACTGCCGTCTGTTTTGAAGGTGAGGCTCTAGCCTGGTATCAATGGGAGGTCAGCCAGTAGCCGTTGAGAAGTTGGGGAGATTTGAAGCTCTTACTACTCAACAGATTCCGGCCATCACAGGAAGGATCAATTCTGGAAAAGCTCCTGGCGTTGAAGCAAGAAGGGACGGTGAGAGAATACCGTTAAATGTTTGAGATCCTCGCTGCACCTCTGCTGGAGATTCCAGAAGCTGTGCTGGAAGGAAATTTCATCAGTGGGTTGAAACCGGCCATAAGAGCTGAAGTGAGAATGATCAGGCCGAAAGGACTGGGCCAAATCACGGAAATGGCCCAACGGGTTGAGGATCATAACGAGTCCTTAAGGTGAGCCCAGTTATGGAGAGGCCCGTTTAAAGCTAAAAATTATAGTAGCCCATCACCAATCAGCCCAATTAACCGGAATTTATCCCCAATTCAATCGACCCAGTCCATAGCACGAGCACAGCAAGCCCTTACGGTACCTCCCAAGGCGACTGTGCCCATTACGCAGCGCTCGTCAATGGCAGCAAAGGGTGGGTCCCCTTTCAAGCAACTCAGTGATGCGGAATTACGGTCGAAGAGAGAAAAGGGGCTGTGTTATCGTTGCGATGAGAGGTATAGCCCGAGACCTTGATGTAGAAACATGGAACTGTAGATCTTAGTGGTGCAGGAAGAAGACAGTGAGGAATTGGGGGAGGAGGTTAACGGGATGGAAGAGGAGGAAATTCGGGACAAGGTAGAATCGTCTATTAAATCTGTGGTGGGTCTTACCGCTCCCAAGACGATGAAGCTTATGGGGGTAATTTAGGGCAGCTTCTTGTTGTCGTGATTGACTGTGGAGCTACACATAATTTCATTTCCGAAGAACTTGTTCGGAAGCTTGGGTTGAGAATGATAGGTTCGGCCAGTTTCGGTATCCAACTGGGGATTGTATTATTTGTTAAAGGCGAGGGAGTTTGTAAAGGGGTGGTGGTTTCTCTGCTAGGAATCGAGGTAGTCGAAAAAATTTTACCACTAAAACTTGGCTCTACAGATGTAATCCTAGGGATGAAATGGTTGGAGACTCTGGGGAAAATGCAAGTGAACTGGGGAGCCCTAACAATGCGTTTTAAGGCTGGAGGGGAAACTATTGTACTGCAGGGGGACCCGACTTTAGATAAAACGCAAGTGTCCTTAAAATCGATGGTGAAAACTTTCAAGGTAGGAGAACAGGGCATCTTGCTGGAATTAGGAAGTCTGAGAGTAGAGACTGCGGAGAAGACAGCTGAGGTTCCCAGCCCAATTAGGGAACTACTGCGGAAATATAAGAGCGTGTTTGAATGGCATAATGAACTTCCTCCTCCACGATTGAGGGATCAAGTGATCATTCTACAGCCTGGGGCAAGGCAAGTAAATGTCAGGCCATACCGATATCCGTATGTTCAAAAGAATGAGATAGAGAGGCTAGTCAGAGACATGTTGACAGCAAGAATTATTCAGCCCAGTTTCAGTCCCTATTCTAGTCCTGTCCTTTTGGTGAAGAAAAAGGACGGTAGTTGGAGGTTTTGTGTAGACTACTGGGCTCTTAACAAAGTGATTGTACCCGATCGTTTTTCGATCCAAGTTATTGATGAGTTGTTGGACGAATTACATGGAGCTCAGGCATTCTCCAAGTTAGATTTGAAATTAGGGTATCACCAAATTCGGGTTTGGCCAGAGGACATACCAAAGACCGCCTTCCGTACTCATGAAGGGCATTATGAATTCTTGGTCATGCCCTTCGAGCTGAAAAACGCACCGATGACCTTTCAGTATTTGATGAATGAGGTGTTTAAACCATATCTACGGAAGTTCGTACTAGTCTTTTTCAATGACATCTTGGTTTACAGTCAGTCGATGGAAGAGCATCAACGACATTTGGGGACAGTACTGGGGATTTTGCAAGAACATCAGCTGTATGCCAATGAGAAGAAATGCTTGTTCAGTCAACGGGAAATTGAGTACCCGGGCCATGTTATTTCTGAGAACGGTGTTTCTGCAGATTAGACTAAATTGGAGGCAATGTATAATTGGCCGAGTCCACGCAATCTCAAGGAGCTTCGAGGATTTTTGGGGCTCACCGGCTATTATAGATGCTTTGTTTCAGGGTATGCCAAGAGTGCATGGCCCCTTACTGAACTACTGAAGAAAGACAAGTTCTTATGGGATGACAAAGCGGAGGAGGCTTTTCAGAATTTAAAATCAGCCATGGTCTGTATTCCTGTTCTGGCACTTTCGGATTTCTCCCAGGAGTTTGTGATTGAGACAAACACTTCAGGTCATGGGTTAGGGGCAGTGTTGATGCAGAATAGCCACCCCATTGCATATTTCAGCAAGGTACTTCCCTAGAGCACCAGGCTAAGGTTAGTTTATGAGAGAGAATTGATGGCCGTCGTGTTCGCCATACAAAATGCCGCCATTACTTACTGGGCAGACACTTCGTGGTACGAACAGACCAACAAAGCTTGACGTTCTTGTTGGAATAGCGTTTGGTAAGCGAGGAGCATCAAAAGTGGTTAACTAAAATCATGGGCTACAACTTTAACATAGAATATCGGCTGGGGTTAGAGAATAAAGCTGCAGATTCTCTTTCCAGAATTCAGCCAGCTTTGAATCTGTTGGCTCTGACCATTTTAAAGTGCTACAATTAGAAGACATCAAGAAGGAAGTTGCTGCTGATAGTATCCTAGGGAAACTAGTTTCTGAACTGCAGAATGGGAACATTGTTTAAGATGGTTATGACTTGATCAACAGCATATTATGTTACAAGGGGAGGGTTGTTCTTCCCAGCCATTCCAATTTTGTCACCCTTAAGTTACAAGAATGCCATGAATCTAAGATTGGAGGACACTCCGAATTTCTTAAGACATATAAGAGGATTGCGAGAGAGGTCTATCGGCAAGGGATGAAGAAGAGAGTAAAGGACTATGTGGCAGGTTGTGGGGTATGTCGGCAGAATAAATATATGGCTTTATCTCCTGGGGGGCTATTGCTTCCTCTACCGATTCCCGACTCCATTTGGGAGGATATCTCCATGGATTTCAACGAAGGACAGCCACGATCGAGGGAAGTTGACATCATTCTGGTTGTAGTGGATCGTCTAAGTAAGCAGAGCCATTTCATCGGGTTAAAGCACCCTTTCACTGCCCCCTAAGTTGCTGAGGAATTCAGTCAAGAGATAGTTCGTTTGCATGGCTTTCCTCGCTCTATCGTATCGGATAGAGATCGGATCTTTATAAGTACATTCTGGACGGAATTATTTAAAGCTCAGGGGACTCCCCTGGCTCACAGCACAGCCTACCATCCACAAACGGATGGGCAAACGGAAGTCTTGAACAGATGCTTGGAGACATACTTGGGGTGTTTTGCTTCAAATAGGCCTCAAGTTTGGAATTAGCTCTTGCATTAGGCGGAGTACTGGTATAACACTTAACTTTTGTTGGAACGAGATGAAATGTTGACTGAGTTGAAGGTGCACCTTTTTAAAGCACAGCAGCGCATGAAACAGGAGGCTGACAAGCACCGTCGTGATGTCCAGTTTGAAGTTTGGGAACTAGTTTACCTCAAACTTCGGCCTTATCGTCAGAAATCCTTGGCTAAGCGCCTAAATGAGAAGTTGTCCCCCCGTTACTATGGCCCCTTTAAGATTGAATCGAAAGTGGGAAGGGTAACATACAAGCTTAAACTCCCTGCCTCATCAGCTATTCATTCCGTGTTCCATCTATCCCAGTTACGTAAGGCCATTAGTAGTGTTAAGCCCATTTCTGCCTTTCCTCCACAACTCTCGGCTACAGGGGAATTCATCTTGGAGCCAGAAATAATTTTGGGAGTTCGCCCTAATGCTGGCCACACTGCTGCAAGTCTGGACATTTGATCAAGTGGAAGAATCTTCCAGGCTACGAGGCTCATACCCTGGGAAGGAATGTAGGATTCACAGGAAGAATGGCAGTTTTTGAAGGCAAGACTTTAACAGGAGAGAAACCCAACAGTGTCCCACAAAGGCTAAGAGCTGCTCTAGCAGAATCTGTAAATGTTAAATCCACATGGAGAAAGTTAGAAAAGTTGGCAATGCTAGAAGAAAAAAAGGAAAAAACCTGACTTACACTCATCAGCAAATTCTACAAAAGCAAAGCGATGACGGGAGTGTGGATCGCCACAAACTCGACAATCAACAACCTGCAAAGCAGAGACAGAAAGAGAAAATTAGTCAGAGATATCATTTTGATATGCCATAACAAATTTGTAATCCCAACCAGTAACACAAAATTTTGGTCAAGAAGAGATTGAGAAGGTTGGTGCATCATCAGGTGGGAGAAAAATGTCAACCTATGGAATAGAATACAAAATCAATGCCTATACCTCACGAAATAAAGCACGTGAATATTCTGTACAAAACTCTTTAAAGAATTTTCTTCTCTGGTTCTAAAACAAAAAAGGTTCTGATCATGGATTAAAACATTTAGCATATGATTTTTTTTTCTGCGATCAATTTTAGAAGTATAGAATCCAGAGGATTGCTCATCTTGAAGAGCGTGAAAAGCACTGGGAAACCCAAATTTTTTCTTCAGAGTCATTACCTTTAATAAATAATCAAACTAAGATACACTAGGTTCCATCCAGAAGACAAATCAATTAGAAATGCAAGTCATTGAACTATGCTTGGAGATAGATGAGTCTCCATGAGCTTAGTAAAGACACTTACTCCAGTGGGTGGGTCTACTATCCTACAGTCACTAATAAAATCAGCATGCTGAAAAATCAAACGCACCACACATCCAATATCAACTTTTCATTCCTGTTGAAAACAAATAGAGAACTAATATTTCTCCAATCCAATAAGAACACCATTGTTGCAGGACATGGAAAGTCACATGGCAGCCAGAATAGGATGCACCAAACCAGGAACATGGTGAATAAGCAAATCTATAGTCGTAAACCAAAATTTTTTCTACCCATAATTTCATTTTCGAAGAACTTGTTCGGAAGCTTGGGTTGAGAATGATAGGTTCGGCCAGTTTCGGTATCCAACTGGGGATTGTATTATTTGTTAAAGGCGAGGGAGTTTGTAAAGGGGTGGTGGTTTCTCTGCTAGGAATCGAGGTAGTCGAAAAAATTTTACCACTAAAACTTGGCTCTACAGATGTAATCCTAGGGATGAAATGGTTGGAGACTCTGGGGAAAATGCAAGTGAACTGGGGAGCCCTAACAATGCGTTTTAAGGCTGGAGGGGAAACTATTGTACTGCAGGGGGACCCGACTTTAGATAAAACGCAAGTGTCCTTAAAATCGATGGTGAAAACTTTCAAGGTAGGAGAACAGGGCATCTTGTTGGAATTAGGAAGTCTGAGAGTAGAGGCTGCGGAGAAGACAGCTGAGGTTCCCAGCCCAATTAGGGAACTACTGCGGAAATATAAGAGCGTGTTTGAATGGCATAATGAACTTCCTCCTCCACGATTGAGGGATCATGTGATCATTCTACAGCCTGGGGCAAGGCAAGTAAATGTCAGGCCATACCGATATCCGTATGTTCAAAAGAATGAGATAGAGAGGCTAGTCAGAGACATGTTGACAGCAAGAATTATTCAGCCCAGTTTCAGTCCCTATTCTAGTCCTGTCCTTTTGGTGAAGAAAAAGGACGGTAGTTGGAGGTTTTGTGTAGACTACTGGGCTCTTAACAAAGTGATTGTACCCGATCGTTTTTCGATCCAAGTTATTGATGAGTTGTTGGACGAATTACATGGAGCTCAGACATTCTCCAAGTTAGATTTGAAATCAGGGTATCACCAAATTCGGGTTCGGCTGGAGGACATACCAAATACCGCCTTCCGTACTCATGAAGGACATTATGAATTCTTGGTAATGCCCTTCGGGCTGACAAACGCACTAACAACCTTTCAGTATTTGATGAATGAGGTGTTTAAACCATATCTACGGAAGTTCGTACTAGTCTTTTTCAATGACATCTTGGTTTACAGTCAGTCGATGGAAGAGCATCAACGACATTTGGGGACAGTACTGGGGATTTTGCAAGAACATCAGCTGTATGCCAATGAGAAGAAATGCTTGTTCAGTCAACGGGAAATTGAGTACCCGGGCCATGTTATTTCTGAGAACGGTGTTTCTGCAGATTAGACTAAATTGGAGGCAATGTATAATTGGCCGAGTCCACGCAATCTCAAGGAGCTTCGAGGATTTTTGGGGCTCACCGGCTATTATAGATGCTTTGTTTCAGGGTATGCCAAGAGTGCATGGCCCCTTACTGAACTACTGAAGAAAGACAAGTTCTTATGGGATGACAAAGCGGAGGAGGCTTTTCAGAATTTAAAATCAGCCATGGTCTGTATTCCTGTTCTGGCACTTTCGGATTTCTCCCAGGAGTTTGTGATTGAGACAAACACTTCAGGTCATGGGTTAGGGGCAGTGTTGATGCAGAATAGCCACCCCATTGCATATTTCAGCAAGGTACTTCCCTAGAGCACCAGGCTAAGGTTAGTTTATGAGAGAGAATTGATGGCCGTCGTGTTCGCCATACAAAATGCCGCCATTACTTACTGGGCAGACACTTCGTGGTACGAACAGACCAACAAAGCTTGACGTTCTTGTTGGAATAGCGTTTGGTAAGCGAGGAGCATCAAAAGTGGTTAACTAAAATCATGGGCTACAACTTTAACATAGAATATCGGCTGGGGTTAGAGAATAAAGCTGCAGATTCTCTTTCCAGAATTCAGCCAGCTTTGAATCTGTTGGCTCTGACCATTTTAAAGTGCTACAATTAGAAGACATCAAGAAGGAAGTTGCTGCTGATAGTATCCTAGGGAAACTAGTTTCTGAACTGCAGAATGGGAACATTGTTTAAGATGGTTATGACTTGATCAACAGCATATTATGTTACAAGGGGAGGGTTGTTCTTCCCAGCCATTCCAATTTTGTCACTCTTAAGTTACAAGAATGCCATGACTCTAAGATTGGAGGACACTCCGAATTTCTTAAGACATATAAGAGGATTGCGAGAGAGGTCTATCGGCAAGGGATGAAGAAGAGAGTAAAGGACTATGTGGCAAGTTGTGGGGTATGTCGGCAGAATAAATATATGGCTTTATCTCCTGGGGGGCTATTGCTTCCTCTACCGATTCCCGACTCCATTTGGGAGGATATCTCCATGGATTTCAACGAAGGACTGCCACGATCGAGGGAAGTTGACACCATTCTGGTTGTAGTGGATCGTCTAAGTAAGCATAGTCATTTCATCGGGTTAAAGCACCCTTTCACTGCCCCCTAAGTTGCTGAGGAATTCAGTCAAGAGATAGTTCGTTTGCATGGCTTTCCTCGCTCTATCGTATCGGATAGAGATCGGATCTTTATAAGTACATTCTGGACGGAATTATTTAAAGCACAGGGGACTCCCCTGGCTCACAGCACAGCCTACCATCCACAAACGGATGGGCAAACGGAAGTCTTGAACAGATGCTTGGAGACATACTTGGGGTGTTTTGCTTCAAATAGGCCTCAAGTTTGGAATTAGTTCTTGCATTGGGCGGAGTACTGGTATAGCACTTCCTTCCATACTGCAATGAGACATTCTCCCTTTCAAATAGTATATGGCCGTGATCCTCCCCACCTATTGCCTCTTGAAAGAAGACTGACACCTTGTTCTTCTGTGGAACAACTTTTGTTGGAACGAGGTGAAATGTTGACTGAGTTGAAGGTGCACCTTTTTAAAGCACAGCAGCGCATGAAACAGGAGGCTGACAAGCACCGTCGTGATGTCCAGTTTGAAGTTTGGGAACTAGTTTACCTCAAACTTCGGCCTTATCGTCAGAAATCCTTGGCTAAGCGCCTAAATGAGAAGTTGTCCCCCCGTTACTATGGCCCCTTTGAGATTGAATCGAAAGTGGGAAGGGTAACATACAAGCTTAAACTCCCTACCTCATCAGCTATTCATTCCGTGTTCCATCTATCCCAGTTACATAAGGCCATTGGTAGTGTTAAGCCCATTTCCGCCTTCCCTCCACAACTCTCGGCTACAGGGGAATTCATCTTGGAGCTAGAAATAGTTTTGGGAGTTCGCCCTAATGCTGGCCACACTACTGCAAGTCTGGACATTTGATCAAGTGGAAGAATCTTCCAGGCTACGAGGGTACTTGGGAACCTTTTGAGACAATTCGGGTGTAGTTCCTTACCTTCCACCTTGAGGACAAGGTGGATTTTGGGGCAGCGGGTACTGATAGATCAACCATAAGATTCACTTATGCAAGGAAGAAGAAGGGAACAGTTATATCCAACGGGAAGGATGCCAACTCAGCTTTAGTTAGTTGATAGGGGTAAAATAGGTACTTGGGAACCTTTTGAGACAATTCGGGTGTAGTTCCTTACCTTCCACCTTGAGGACAAGGTGGATTTTGGGGCAGCGGGTACTGATAGATCAACCATAAGATTCACTTATGCAAGGAAGAAGAAGGGAACAGTTATATCCAACGGGAAGGATGCCAACTCAGCTTCAGTTAGTTGATAGGGGTAAAATAGTCATTGTACTTTGTAAGGGAATGAATAAATTGTGGGCGGGAGAGGATTGCTGGTAGGCTTTTACCGATTCTTCTGTTAGAAAAGGGGGGGGGGGGG
>NC_036242.1:2639043-2689503 GCF_002742605.1 Olea europaea var. sylvestris | reverse complement strand
AGGGGGGAGATCGGGCCACTCTAATAGCCTTGGAATTTGTCTCTTATTTTCCATCAATTGAATTTTCATAAACTGTTCCATTCTTCCGGGTTCTTAGTTGATTTATTGCAGAATTCCCAGTGGAGGAGCTACACCAGGAGTCAGAGGATCAAGGGACTTACCAGTGCCACCAATGACCAACCTTCTTGTTTTTCATCCATCATTATAACATAATCTATCCGTGCATTTATGAATGCTCCTATTTTCATTTTGGGATGTCCACAGGTAATGCTCTCTCCAGGTCAAAGAAGACGCAAGTCATGGGTAATCTTTTTTCTTTCATGGCCCTCCTCAAACCTCATGTTATAATTACAACCTGTTTTTTCTAATTACATTTTGGTGCACAAGCTAGCTGGCGACATTCTATTGGAGTTACAAAGAGGTTAACATATCACATATTATGGAAGCATGTGTCATACTGGTGCATAATAAGGACTATATCTCCTCATTATTTCGCAAAACGATCCTTCAACACTAAATAACATAAAGATACCTTATGGCTTAACTTGAACATAAACTTAGGTTTCTTACATAATCCACTCAGCTTGCCTCATTTATGTCCTTCTCTTGCTCATCAATTGAGTCAAATAAGCAAAAGCTGAAGCATGGATGTTGAAGTTCCACCATTACACCACTACATTTTTTAGACCTTCACCACAGTAATGCCTTATGAAATTTTTTTTGATATCTAGCATTGACCAATATAAAATAATATTATGAGCTCAAATGAAAATATATTTAACTTTATCGGTACTAGCTTATGTACGATTTGACAAATGTTTATTAAATCAGAAAAATTAACATCCTTCATATTATGGTCTCACAAAACTATTTGAAATGCTGAGGTACGAGGAACTCATTTACCAAGTATGCAATACAATAGTTTTATTTAACATTTATATGAGTGCAGCAACTTACTTGTCCATAGCTGCCGAATAAGCCAGCCAGTTGTTCTTCAGTTATCTTAAATAAAGAGGTGAGTTAACTGTATCAATATGGATCATAAAATATTGATAGAGTCACATAAAGTCCAGTGATCTTTACTTACATTGTGATCAATGTCGGAAACATAGACTGTTCGTCTAATATTATCTTCTCTTTGAGCTCTAAAAGTTCTACCGCCCATTCTCCTCCTGCCTTGGTTGTTGTTATTTCTTCTCTGAGAAAACACAAACTCAAATCTTATGGGAGCAAAAAGAAAATGCAAATGTAAGAGAATGTCCACCCAATGGATCTAGATTATATTTTGTTTTAAAGGAATAAAATTAGGTAGTTCCAAATCGCAATAAATATATAATTCAATTTGCATCAATTCAGATCTGATCCAACCCTTAAAAGTCAAAAAAAGGTGGAAAATGAAGGTAAATGGTAATAAATAAGAAAGCGTCCCTCTAAAATTGATAATAGCAATGCATACAGAATATGAAATCAAATCATCAGGTAATTAAAATGTGCAGAACTTCTATAATTTACTAATCAGATTGATGTGCACGTTGATATATGCATATACAGTGTGCATCCACATGGACTTAACCTGGAAATAGATTATCATCAATCAAGGTGACAAACTGGATTTGAATTATTCCAGTCAAACAAACTATCACCAGTTAACTGATAAACTGAAGTCGATCAATTTTATGAACGATAAACTGCAGTAAGATCAAGCCAATGAATTGATATGGAAAGATCCATCACTAACAAATGAAGCATCGGCAATCCATTTTAACAAAATGGAAGTCAAAAAATCCATTTTTGGATTGAAATGTTAATTTCCAGTTTCAGTCAAATCGATCTTAAATGATACTAACAACGAAACAATTTACAAATTATATCATAAACTTCATGTAAAAAAAAATGGAAACTGATTAGTGAAAAGCTTTTAGCATTCATACCCTCGAGATTGTATTAACTCCAGCAATTATGGCCAAGAAACTGAAACTTTCAAATGATAAAAGCACAACTTAGTTTCCAGATTCAATCTTACCCATCTCACTTAGAGAAACGAAAATTTTAGATATTTCATGTCCAAAATCCTCTCCAATATTTAGATTAAAAAAAAAAATTTCCTACAAAGCGAATTCAGAAATAACATTTCAAGGTTAGATGAAACAGCTATGCTTTGTTCTGTGTCTGATGTGATCAAATTTCATTTATGTTGACCAAATATTGCAATCCTTCGGAACAACAACCTATGTAACTACTGTAAACGCAAGTGAATTGTCCAGACTCCAAATGTTTGAAGAAATAAGTTACTACATCAAATCTTGGACTAAATCACGTCAAATGAACAGAATCCCAAAAATTGTATCAAGCCAATTTTCATAATTCCAAAATCAATAAATTATTTTCTTATATGGTAAGCATCAAATATGTAAATAGATGTAATGTGAACAAACTTAAAGAATAAACTTCTAATTGAATAAGCCAGACGAGATAGAACATAAAGTCAATAAATAATGAAGCACCATTATGAATCAATATAACAATGAACATAACAAAATCAATCAAAGGGAGAACTAAATTTATACCCTTCGGTTATTCGCAAAACCATCATTGCCCGAAAGCTTCTTAGCCGACACAAAATTGTTGTCCCCCATTTGGCTCCGATTATAGGAGGAAGGGAAAAACTCCTTGGCCAGAGGATTCAATTTGAGTTTCTTCAACATATCAACAATTTCCTTCATTTGCATTTCCGATTTCGAATCAGAGTCCTTAACAATAAAATCTACATCCTTCTCCCCTGAATCCTTAACGTTAAAATTATCATTCTTTTCATTTATTTTTTCACTTGCAGTTTCAGTGTTTTTTGGTGATGAAGGCACCATGTCCACTGCTACTACTACTGTCTCACCAGACACCTCTGCACCAGCCGCCATGGAAAATTACAAAAACCCACAAACAAAAATTTACAAATTTTACTCAAAAAAGAAAAGAAAAAATGACTCAAAGCTTGATCAATAAAAAGACTCAAGAATTCTGCCTCATATAGTAAAGTTATGTGCCTCTTCTTTAAAAACACAGTCTTTACACCTCTATATAAACATATAGATCAATCAGTGATGGGTTTTCTTTTCTATCAAATTCCAGATTTTGGCTATCTCTGAAGATAATCTAAACAGATTCTCAAAATATGTGCGTGTATTAAAGTTGCAACCATAATCTCATTTGGTGAATAAGGGCAGAAATGGAAGCAACACTGATAATGATGATGATTATAGAGAGAGAAAGAGATGAAAAAAATTAATAAAATAAATCGGGTTTTCGTAACAATTCTTGGTTAGTTAGAAGTGGAAATGGTGAGAGAAAGAGATGAAAAGTATGGAGGAAAAAAAAAAAAGAAAAAAGAAAAAAAAAAGAAAAAAAGGGGTCCTCGTAACGATTCTTGATTAAGGAAGAGGCCTAGCATTTGGCACTTTCCTCTTTCTTTTCTTTTCATTTTTTTCTTATTTTTTTAGTGGCAGAATATATTCACTTGTTACGTATAATAAATATGTGTAAATATATACAAACACTCCAATGTGTATGAATATGTAGAGAGTAAGACGCCCTCCGGGGCATAGTTCGGTGGTGTAAAGGATAGGAGTGAAATCATCTTACGCCTTATTGACAGTCGCAGTGTGGGGATTCGATTCCTGAGACATGGAATTGGATTTCTTGTAGGCGCAGTGTACAGGCAACTCTTATTTCCTGGCCTGTTGGGGCATATCCAGCGATTTACCTATCTCACAAAACTCTAGGGACGAGACGGTGAGAGCCCTTAAGATTGGGGTTCAACCATTATGTAAAGAGTAAGACGATTTTAAGAGTGCGTATTGAAGCAAGGGACAAGTTTTTTCGTACTTGATTTGTTAGTATAATGAATGTATATGGTACACTGTAGTGTGCATGTACATGAAAAGAGTAAGACAGTTTTGAGAGTGTATATCGAAGTGAGGGACACGATCCGATTAACATGTTTGATGAGGTAAATGAATTGTCATCATCTGCATTTAATAAGCAGTTGGGCAGTATTGATTTTTTCAAGTGAAACTGAGGTTTATGGGAAAAAGCAAAATTTATGAAATAATTCTAAAAAAGTAGTGCTATTTAATTTTACTTTTGCTACAATATCAATATCAATTTAGGTTGCGACACTTTATTGGCGTAATGAAATGAGTTATATCATGTAATTGTTACTTAAATTATATTTTATTTTTTTCTCTTATATTTTTAATTATAAAATCTTTCATAAAATAATACTATATATAAAACAAAATTTTTTCCTTCTTTTTCAATCACTTATTTTTTTTACAATAAAACTTCTTGTACACCATAGTATATAGCCCTCTCACAACGTGACGGGACCCACACGAATATTGTATTTGTGGACCCCCACATTGTGAGAGGGGGTGTATGGGTGTACAGCAATAAGTGCTGCACACCCAACACAATTGCTTTTTATTTTTTTAAACATTATTTCACTAATTTTCTTTTTAAAAAAATGGGGGCCAAATGGGGGCTTAGATATGTGCTTAGCATCGATGGTGATGAATAGCATTCCTCCTTCTAAAATTTTTTCGACTAAAGAAAATGTATTTTCTAGAAAAAAAAAATTATTTGTAATATAATGCTGAACATTATTTAGTATATAATTTTTGTGTTAGTACTTAGAGAAAAAAATTAAAATTATAGTTTATATTTTATAGTAAGTATAAGTTGGGAATATACTTTGTTTGTTATTAACCCCGTGTTTGATCCCTATTTTTAAAGTTATTTTTTTTTTTCAAATTTTTTCAATGACACATTTCACGAGATCCATAACTTTAATTAATCTTTTAATCACATTTCATCAAATTTCTATCAAAAAATATTGTAATCTCATTTTTAACTAAACCAAACAAGGATTTTTTTTTATTTTTTTTATTTTTTGGTGGGTGGGGGAGTGGGAGGGGAATTTGCATTAAATATATTTGAGCGTGTATATAAATTTGGAAAAAGGGTAGAATTTCGAAATAAATTGTTTGAAGACTATTTTAGGTCAATTTCTTAGCTTATTAAATAAAGTGTTTATAATATAGAGAATATAATGCAAAGTCAAATTAGAAAGTGAAGTAAGAAAAAATCAAATGGAAAAGTTGGTGGAAAGTGGGGAAGTATCATTTTATTTTATCAATAAAACAATATTTAAGAATATTGTTTCTTTTCACAGTTCCAAAAATAATTTTCTATTATCAAATAATGAAAAGTTTATAATTATATATATTTTCATGCCCTCCTACTTTTTGTCCCTTTTGCATACACACCTTCAACAAAATTTTGTTAAATGGTGTTTTTTGTTTGCTTCATTTCAGTTTTTTATGTTTGCTATATCTAGTGGGCACGTCTTATCTGTTCATCGATATTATTTAACAATGTTCAATTCAACTTATCAAACAAAACCTCCTACGTATCTTTGAAGTTTGCTCTTCTCATAATTACAAGTTCATCACGAATTTCGAGATCTTAAACCCAAAAAATTAGAAAATAATGGATTCAAACAAATTTCCTTGTCATTATATAAACTTTTGTTGAGAAAAATGATTAGGAAACACTACTCCATTACGATTCATACACAAAAATCTAGGATTGACCCAAACTTCAACGCAACATAGAACATCCGTTGAGAACATCTTTATAACTTAGTCTAAGGACCTGTTATTTGATGGGCAACATTTCCCATGAAATTGGTTTTTCATCCAGGTTTTTGTGCATGAATTGTTTATTTTTTTTTATTTTAAATTGATTAAAAACCAATTTCATGGAAACACCTTTAAGGAATTGTTTTTTTTTGGCAATTGGAACAAATTATATTCCCGATTGTAACAAATTTTATCACTTTAATTGACAATTTCCATGAAAAATAAAGCCAAATGAACACCAAAAGATAAAAAATTTCAACATTTTCCTGGTAAAAAATTATCTAATCAAACACATTTAATTGATAATTTAAAAGAAAACAAGTTCTAGGCAATTTAATTCCTTGAAATTCGTTATCTTTCCATTTAAATTCTATTCTTGCAATTAAATGGACTCTAAGAGTACAAGTCATCTCTATAAGTTTTACAGAGTTTCTAGTGCTATTTGAAATCACAGATACACCATGTTCAATAATTCGAACCACTCCATCTACACTGCAATGCCATCACGTCGTATATACCGTGAAGCTTTCACCTTGTTGCCACATCTCTTTCAAATATAGGTACTTAATACTCTCCGTTTTGCTTATTATGATTCGAATAGAAATCCATGCTCTAAAAGCCCAGATAAAACACTTTACATTTTATTAACCAATATAGGTTTCATAACGACTCCATCCAATCCAATTCTCGAGCAATTCCCTTTAATCATCCTATCGTGTTCCCAATAAGTGCAACAATAAAAAGTTTATCAACTTGTTCTGAAAATTTTTCATGTAAGCGTACTGCGTACAACAACTTAACAGGTGTCCGCACCTGGCACGGTTGACTCAAGAATAATTGTTGGTCATTTTGGTAAGTGATGCCCAAATTCCCTAGACAATGATGAAAAATCGAGGCCTATTTAACTTCATAGGCTATAAGCCTAAGATTGAAAAATATTAAATCCTTACTACAATTGATAGTAGCCCAATTATATTGAATATTTAGAGGTAATCAGACCATTGAGTTATGTGCTCAATACCCAACTTGGAGGTAATTTGAAAATCACGTGAAAAATAGATAAGCATAATATTTATCTTTACCAACCATTTTATCTCGTTTCGGTTGAGCTCTATCTTTCAGTTTTGATTTAGCTTAATCTTGCAGTTTTGATTGAATCCAATCCTGCAAGATTTTGGGAAAACCGTTTCTTTGTGAAGCCTATAAATTGGAGTCTTTCTTCTTCATTTAAACACACCAAAAAGACAAAGAAAAAAGTCTCTTGCTTTGTGCGAAAACAGAATCCTCATTTGCCTTCTTTGTGAATATGTCTTTGTGACTTAAAATGACTTTCAAAATGAAGATACCTTTGTAGTGTGGATCGAGTTTCTAAGCCTAATCTAGAAGGGGAAAACATTGTTCTTAAAATTTGTGATTTTGGTTCTTGATTTTGTTTTCTTTAATCTTTGCAAATTCTAAACTAATTGATTGTTTTGTTCGATTTGTAGGTGGATTTGCTCAACAATTGGTACCAGAGCAAGGTGGTGGAGAAAATCCTACCAGAAACCGACAGAAATTGGCAGAAACGAACTATCCAGTTTTTTTGCACAAAAATGGGACCTGCAAAAGCAATTTTTCGGTGATCTAGAAGTCCACTGGTGAAACAGAGACCAGGATTAAGACGTGCAGGTAAAGGCGGTTCTGGGTGTGTGGCGCGTGACTCCGACAGCAACACGTGGCGCGTGACGACGCGTGGCGATTATTTCTGGCAAACTTCCTTCTGACGGTTTGCTTATTTTATCTCCTGAATGCACTGATATAGTTTATTTTCTGTTTTAAGTTACACAGAAAAAGTTGGACGATTTGAAATTGCCATATATTTACAGAATTAGTTTAGTCCAAAATCAATAAATTCACATCTCTCGAGTTTACGGACTCAGACAAGTTCGTTTTGGTAAATTGGCTAAAACTTTACATTATCGGACTAGCAAATCATCATGTGGGGTGATCATTAGGATTGGAAGTTGTCATTGCTTGGCAACCATTGCTTGTTGGTGGAACTTAGGATTACTTGCTAATTTTTTGTTCATCTTTAATTTGTTGAAAGTCATTGCATTACTTAATCTCGTATTATTTTAGACTTGTACCTAGACTCTAATTCTATTTCTTCTCTTGATCTGAGAACTCGATTCTCACAAAACCCTGGGGTTCTAAAATAGTGTATTATTTGTGAAACCATAGGAATTTTTTTTACTCTATGTCATCTATGTGAATTGTGAGTTTTACATATCTGAATTTGTGTTTTGTGCATTTTTTGGTAAAATGTCGACATGTTACTTTGAGTTGGGTGTCTTTATTGGTAAAGGAGATTTGTCAATTTAGCAATAAAAAATGAAAGGGATTCTTGTTCAACAAAAAGTTTCCAAAGCTATTGACTCTTTTCCTACAAACTTGACTACTGAAGAAAAAGAGAATATGAATGAATTGGCATGCACTTATATAATTTTACATTTGTCTGATGTGGTATTAGGAAAAGTTGGCAAATTAAAATCAGCTCAAAAACTTTGGGAAAAATTGGAGGAACTTTATGTGTCTAAGTCAACTTCAAACAAACTTTTTCTACTTGAAAGTTTTTTTAGCTTCAAAATCGACTCTTCAAAAGATTTGGATGACAACTTGGAAGTCTTTAATAAACTCGTGCAAAATATTATTAATTGTGGTGAAAAAGTATCTAAAGATTATAAGACAATTATTTTGTTAAATATTATCCCTGACACTTATGGAGAAGTTAAACATGCTATTAAATATGGGAGAGATACTCTGATACTTGAAATTGTCATAGACTCGTTAAGAAGTAAAGAAATGGAAATGTGAGCCGAGAGAAAAAGTGGTGAGGTTTATATGATGAGAGGTAGGTCTCGGTTTAGGACCCGTGATAACCAAAAGTGGATACGCATCTGGTAGTAAAAAGAAAAGTAGAAGTTTATCTAGGTTAAAAAGTAAAACTTAAGGTAGAAAATGCTATGGGTTCAAAAAAATGGACACTTCATTAAAGATTGTTATACTGAGAAAAACAAACAAAAAGAAAAAGTTCACGATGAGGCAAATATTATTACTTATTCTGATGAATTTTGTGAAGTTTATGTGTTGTTAAACTCTGAACATACTAAAGTAAATTTAACTGTGAAATCACATTTACATGAATGGATACTTGATTCTGGTGAATCATTCCATGTTTCATCACACAAATACTAGTTTGACAATATGCAAGAATTTGAAAGTGGTCATGCTATTATGTGCAATAATCTTGCATATAAAATTGTTGGCATTGGTGATATCACTTTAAAATTTGAGACTGGTTATGCGCTTGAATTACATGGAGTCAAATATATTCCTGCAATGGTTAGGAATCTTATTCCAGTAGGAGCATTAGAAACTGATGTTTTACTGATAAAATTGGAAACAACATGCTTAAAATGATGAAAAGTCTCTTATCACATGTAAAGGTACTAAAAGAAACGGTATTTATGTTACCACTGCTGAAATTATTAAAAATTCATATTCCTCTATAAATTTGACCAACACAGATGACACACACAAGTGGCACAATAAATTAGTTCACATAAGTATTAAAGGACTTAAACTGCTAAATGATAAAAGTGTATTTGGAAAAGACTGTGTATCTAATGTGCCTTTTTGTAATCATTGTGTACTTGGTAAACATCATAGGTCATCTTTTTCATTTGGCATGCACAAAACTACTAAAATTTTGGAGTATATTCACAGTAATTTATGGGGACCCGCTACTAATCCTACAATGGGTGGTAATAGATATTTTATATCCATAATTGATGATTATTCTCGTAAGGTGCGGGTTTATCTGCTAAAAGATAAAACTGAAACCTTTAAAACTTTCAAAAATATGGAAATTGCAAGTTGAAACTCAAACTGGCAAAAAAATAAAATATCTAAGAACTGATAATGACCTAGAATTCTGTAAAAATAATTTTGATGATTCGTGTGAAAAATGTGAAATTACTATATATAAAACTGTTCTTTATACACCTCAACAAAACGGGATAGCTGAACGTACGAATCGTATTTTACTTGACAAAATTAGATGTATGATGTTGAGTTCTGAAATTTCTAAATCTTTTGGGGATGAAACTTTTATGGCTGCGCGTTATCTGATTAATTTGACACCTTTTACTGCATCAAATGATGATACTACACATGAAAAATGGTATGGTAAATGTGCTGATTATTAAAAACTTTTGGCTTTGCTGCTTTCTCTTATCAAAATGAGGGAAAACTAGAGCCTAGAGTTAGGAAATGTGTTTTCTTAGGATACCCTGAAGGAGTTAAAGGGTATAGGTTTTGGGATAGAAGTTAAACTGAAGTTAAGATCATCATAAGTCATGATGTTACATTTAATGAGTCTGAAATGTTGTGTCTAAAATCAGAAAGTGACACATTGAGAGAAAAACAGCAAGAAAACACTAGTGACGAATCTCAAGTAAATTTAAGGTCTTTACATGTTCAAACCTCCACAATCGAGGTGGAGCATCAAAATTCTGAACTAGAAGATAATCAGAGTGAAAATATTGAGAGAGATGAAATTATAGAGGAATATCAAAGAGGGAAAAACCCTTAGTCTGATTACCAGTTAGCTAGAGACAGTGTTAGAAAAACACATAGGGTGCCTCAAAGGTGAGAGTCTGATTTTGAACTTGCTTATACTAGTTATGAAGAATTAGTTGATATGAAACTAAACACGTATGAAGAAGCCTTGAGGAGCGAACAATTTGAGGATTGAGTAAAAGTGATGAAAGAAGAGATAAATTCCCTCGATAAGAATCAAACATGGGGATTAGTCCCAAGACCTAAAGAACAGTCTATTATCGGGTGAAAATGAGTTTTTAGAATTAAGGAGGGAATTACCAAAGGAAACGGTTTAAGGTTTAAGGCTAGACTTGTGGTCAAAGGTTACACACAAAAGGAAGTGGTAGATTAAAATGAAATTTTTTCTCCAATTGTTAAGTATACCACATTTAGGACTATGCTTGCATTAGTTGCGCATTTCAATTGGGAACTTGAATAACTTGATGTTAAAACTGCTTTTCTGCGTAGAGAACTTGATGAAAGGATTTTTATGGATCAACCTAAAGGTTTTGAAAATAAACAAAAACCTGATCATGTATGTTTTCCTAAACGTGCTTTGTATTGTTTAAAACAATCTCTTAGACAATGGTACAAACATTTTGATCCGTTTGTTAAAATCGTTGATTTTAAAAGGAGTGAATTTGATCATTGTTTATACTATCAAGGTAATACAAACAATAATAACTGTGTATTTTTGTACCTATACATGGATGATATGCTCTCAACTTGAAGTCGTTAAATGATGTAAAAACTACTATGAGTAATGAATTTGATATGAAAGACCTAGATAATGCTAAAAGGATCTTAGGCATGAAAATTCAAAGAGATAGGTCTAATTCAATTTTATTTTTGCATCAGGCTCTATATATCATGAACATTTTGAAGAAATTCGGCATGAATGAATGTAAACATGTTACATTATCTTTAGCTAATTAATTTGTATTATCTAAAGAAGAATCACCTGCTAATAAAGAAGTAGAGGAATATATGAAAAGAATTCCATATACAAATATCATTGGTTCTGTGATGTTTCTAATGATATGTACTAAACGTAACTTAGCCTTTGCTGTTAGTATACTTAGCAGGTATATGTTCAACCCTGTCCCAAACATTGGGAATCTTTGTAAATAGCTATTTAGATATTTGAAAGGAACATGCAATATTGGCTTGATATATAAGTTTAGTACTGAAGGAATAAAATTGAAAGGTTTTACTGATGTTAATTATGTTGGTGATAGAGATAATAGGAAATCTACATCTTCCTATATATTTACTTTGTGTAATTCATGTGTTTGTTGGAAATCACAACTTCAATATCTTGTTGCATTATCCACTACTAAATCAGAATACATTATTGCTATTGGGGCCTTTAAAGAATCTTTGTGGTTTGAATATGTATTAAATGAATTGGTGTTTTTAAGGAAAATGTGACAATATATTCTGATAGTCAATCTGCTATTCACCTATGCAAAAATTCTATCTATCATGAACGTACTAAACATACAGATGTTAAATTATATTTCATTAGAGATATGGTTTTCAAGAACTGATAAAACTTGAGAAAGTCCTTTCAGAATATAATCCTGCAGATATGAGAACTAAGACTCTCCCATTGGTAAAGTTTAAAAGCTACCTTGATCTTCTAAACATTGGTACAAACTTACAAGTCTCTTTTCTTAAACTATTTGTTATCTTATCTGACTTGCAGGTTGATTTGACATCAAGGTAGAGGTTGTTAGGCATTTTGGTAAGTGATGTCCAAATCCCCTAGGCAATGCTGAAAAATCGAGGCCCGTTTAACTTTATAGGCTATAAGCCCAGGATTGAAGAATATTAAATCTACACCATAATTGATAGTAGCCCAATTATGTTGGTGATATAGGACAACTAGGTTTGGAGTTTGAAGAAGTGTTGGACAGAAAATTAACAAAGAAAAATCGCGCTAGGGGCAATTTTGTCATTTGACGCGACTGCGTCGGAATGGGCTAAAATTTGGCAGATTGATTGGAAACGGCCCGAGAAATTGGACTCGGGTTTCGAGATCTCGGGATTTTAGCCAAATTCCTTTGTTTAGGCCTCCGAATAATTAATTTCCGTATTTCCCGTTTTGAATTTTCACTATTTTTGGAACGACTTATTTTTTTCTATGTTTTAGGGTTTCTTGTAACGCCTATTTAATGGCTTTTGGAACATTTTCCGTCATCATTGAATAATATACAAGTTTCATTCTTGGAGAATTCCAATTTTCTTATTTTCATTATTTACGTTGGTAAATCTTTTGTTTTTCTTACTTCCGTTCTGTGTCAGTTGGGTATTTAGAGGTAATCAGCCCATTGAGTTAGGTGCTCAATCCTCAACTTGGAGGTAATTAAAAATCACGTGAAAGATAGATAAGCATAATCTTTATCTTTATCAACCATTTATCTCGTTTTGTTGAGCTCTATCTTTCAGTTTTGATTGAATCCAATCTTGCAAGATTTTGGGAAAACCTTTTCTTTGTGAAGCCTATAAATTGGAGTATTTCTTCTTCATTTAAACACACCAAAAAGACAAAGAAAAAAGTCTTCTGCTTTGTGCAAAAATTGAATCCTCTTATGCTTTCTTTGTGAATCTATCTTTATGACTTAAAATGACCTTCAAATTGGAGATACCTTTGTGGTGTGGATCGAGTTTCTGAGCCTAATGTAGAAGGGGAAAACATCGTTCTTAAAATTTGTGATTTTGGTTCTTGGTTTTCTTTTCTTTAATCTTTGTAAATCCTAAACTAATTGATTGTTTTGTTCGATTTGTAGGTTGATTCGCTCAACAATAACCACATTGTGTTCAGGCGTAAAAGCCAGTACACCACATCCATCCGGCCAACGCTGCATCGCAAAAAAGGAAAATGCTAATGAAAAGACACAAGGTGACCTGTAAGCAGCAAAATATAGCACTCAATTCATGGGAAAAGAATATATTAGATGAGATGGCATTCACTGAATTTTGCTCTCAAAAACTTCTATGCACGTGTAAAACTTAGAAAAACGTAAAAAAGTTAAATATCTACACTGAACCTCAGCATCATAACAGCATTTCCTTTTTTCCATTTATGTCTCTCCTTTTCAAAGAAAAGAATATTTAAGAGAGATAAGAGGGTGTTCTGCGCTGAAACCGTCTATATCAAGGAAGACAAAATTGATGTCAAAAGCAAAATGAATGATGAAGAATCCATAGAAAGGTAAAGCAGCTAGTTTTTATATACAAAGAGCACGGAGGATAAACTGGGAGCAAAGATTCAATTGAAAATAGAGGTCTGCGAGATGAGCTTTTTACTATCCTAATTCCTATTAGAGAGGTAGTGTTATCAGGGACGTTTCACTGACCACTTCTATGTTGTTCTCCTGATATAGGATGCAGAATGATACGGGCACAAAGAGAGCATAAATTTTCAAAGATCCTTGGCTTTTATAATTTTTTATACTACTGTACTATACGGTCCAAAATTCATCAAGCGGCGATAGACAGTCTTTTCTTCTATTCGCCTGAATTGTATCCCCACTGAACACACTCTAAAATTCCTTTTTGTCTACAAGATACTTCCAGCCCATCTCATCTTTTACTTTGGTTCTATTGTTGAAACTTGTTTATGTTAAGCCATCTCATCAACCAAATAGAAGTTCTTACCTATAAAAAGAATACGTGGATGGCAGAAGCGCCAGCATGGACAAATCTAAAACGCAAGGGGTAAAAGGAGCACACTTCTCATCCATCACAAAAACTTTGAGCCCTGAAAAGTTAGTCAGCATATGATCTCGTGGAACACTTGGCACAAATGGGAGTGTCCAAAAATTCCAAGTGTCATGATAAAGATAGCAGTAGTTCCCTTGCCTAGAGCTCCACTTTCAATCCATATTTGCCCTTCCATGAGATTTACAAACCTGTTCAGACAAAAGATTACCCAAAGGGAGAGAGCGAGGCGATGGTGGTTAACAACAAAAAAAAGAAAAGTACCCAAATAATGCAGAAAGGCTCAGAAGAATGAAGAATATTGCAGAAGACAAAATCGTGAAGACAATACCTCTTACAAATTGCGAGACCAATCCCGATACTGCTGAAGTTTTTGGTAGCCAGAGGTTGACTTTGAGCAAATTTTGTGAATAGATTAGGAACATCTTGGGGGTTAATTCCCAATCCTGTATCTTTTACCTACGTAACAGAGAGTAGTCATAGTTAACCAAAACAAATAAGCATAATCATGTATTAGCAAAGTACATTAATTAGTTACGAAGATGCAGACCAGCACATGTAAATAGAAATGATTATCACTTGGTCTGGGTATAGAGAATTAGAATAATTTATATTATTGTGTTTAGAACTTACAATCATGCAGTCTCTTATATAGAAATTGAGACTAACTACAATCCTATAATTAAGGAACATTCAAATTCAAAGTAAGCTGCTGGTAGAGGATTAAGGAATTGATAAGTTCTCTGGATTTGTCTCTGATATATCTTTATCTGAAATATCTGCCGAGTTGTTGGATGTAACAGATTTATCAACCTGATCTTCCACACGCCCCCTCAATTTGAAGGGGAGACTTCGGACCTTTAGATTGTTCCTAACAATTTGAAAATGTGCTGAAGACAATGGTTTTGTTAAGGAATCAGTTAGCTGATCTTTGCTGGAGATAAACTGCACAATTAGCTTCTTATTCAACACTTGATCTCGTACATGGTGGAAGTCAATTTCGATATGTTTTGTCTTTGCATGAAAGGCTGGATTAGAAGTTAAATAAGTTGCACCGATATTGTCACACCATAGAATAGGTTTTTGTGGAACAAAGGAGCCAATTTCCAATAGTAGAGACTGAATCCATTGTATTTCAGCAGCATCATTGGCTAAAGATTTGCATTCAGCCTCTGTGCTGCTCCTTGCTACAGTTGGCTGTTGTTTACAGCTCCAAGACATAAGATTATCACCGAGAAAGATACAATACGCACCAACTAACCTTCTATCTTCCTTATCTCCTGCCCAATTGAGTCAGAAAATGCTTGGATGATGCATGACTGGTTGTGAGAAATAAAGAGCCCCGTGGAGATTAAATGTTTCAGGTAACGTAGAATGTGTTTCACTGCTTGCCAGTGCAATTTTGTAGGTGAATGAATGAACTTAATGACCTTATGCACAGAGAAGGCAATGTCAGGCCTTGTTAAGGACAAGTATTGTAAGCTTCCAACAATGCTTCTGTAAGCTTGGGGATTATCATATGGTCTGCTATCTGCTGCAGTTAATGAGCACGTAGTTGCCATCGGGCTAACACATAGTTTGGCATTGGTCATATTTGACTTTTGTAATAAATCATCAATATACCTTCGTTGTGTGAGATAAAGACCCTCAGTGGTTCGCAAAGCTTCGACCCCGAGAAAATAATTCAAATCCCCTAACTCCTTTACTGCAAAATCAGCACGCAAGGACTGAATAAGGTACTGAATGATCTGTAAACAAAAGCCTGTCACGAGAATGTCATCCACATAAATTAAAATTAGAACACTGTGGTGCTTGTTACGCCAGATAAAGAGGGATATGTCAGACTTGCTAGACTGAAAGCCAAGAATTTTCAACGCATCAGTAAGTCTGGAGAACCAAGCTCTTGGAGCTTGACGCAGTCCATAAAGAGATCTTTGTAATTTGCACGCGTGTGTGGGAAAGCCAGGATGTTGATACCCTTAAGGTTGTGTCATATACACATCCTCTTCAAGAAATCCATGCAAAAATGCATTTTGAATATCCAACTGTTTGATGTGCCAACCATAAGACAAAGCAAGAGAAAGAGCAATTCTGACAGTTGTATGTTTAATGACAGGACTAAATGTTTCATTGTAGTCAAGTCCCTCTAGCTGATGAAATCCCTTCGCAACTAGTCGAGCTTTATAATGCTCTATAGTGCCATCAGCCCTTCTTTTGACTCTGTATATCCAACGATTGCCAACTACATTAGCCGAAGGTGGTGATTTAACAAGTGTCCAAGAGCCATTCCTTAGGAGGGCATCAAATTCCGCATCCATAGCAGCACGCCAATGAGCATATTTAGATGCTTCTGAATAACAAGTTGGCTCAATGGAGTCTTTCGATAAAGATATAGCTAGTGCTTTTGGTATAGGGTACCGTACATAGTCATCGGAAGGCTGCTTGTTTTTATGAATATTGTTCTTGGATCTGGTTGTCATGTGATGAGTATTACCAGGATTTTGGATAGCAGCAGGAAGTGTATTATTCTCCAAAGTGGCAGGTGATGGAGAAGGAATGTTTGGACAAGGAGATTCTGAAGCAGCAAGCAGATCTGGTGCTGTGTTTTCACTACCTGTAGATTGATAACTATGAGAGGAAATGTCAGCATTAATAGTTGGTAGAAGTTGATGTTGTGGTCTGCCATTGGAACTATTGGAAGGAACTTGCAATGTAAGAGGAAGAAGTACTTGAGTGACAGGAGTATATGTATGAGTAGCAGGGAAAAACCTTTTTTTGTATGGAAATACATTCTCATCAAAGATAACATGTCTGGAGACATAAATTTTGCCAGTAGATAGGTCTAAACACTTGTACCCATGATGACTGACACTGTAGCCAAGAAAAATGCATGTTTTACTTCGAAAATCTAATTTGTGTCGATTATATGGTCTAAGATTGGGCCAACAAGCACAACCAAAGACACGTAAAAAAGAGTAATTTGGCTTTTTATGATAAAAAAATTCAAAGGGTGATTGATTTTGTAAAATGGGTGTAGGGAGGTGATTTATTAAATATGTGGCAGTGAGAAATGCATCCTCCCAAAAAATAGTGGCAGATTTGAATGTGACAATAAACTTAAGCCTATTTCCACAATTTGTCTATGTCTGCGCTCGATTGATCCCATTTGTTTATGAGAATAGGGACAAGCTATGCGATGGTGAATTCCAGTTTCTTTAAAATAATTGTTTATGTGATGATATTCACCACCCCAGTCGGATTGGACTGCCTTTATTTTCCTTCCAAAATGCCTCTCAACATAGTTTGAAATTGTAAGAATATTGTTTCAACATCAGATTTTAATTTAAGTGGAAACAACCATAAGAATTTGGATAATCATCAAGAAAGCTAACATAATAGCGTGCACCTGTAGTGGAAGCTACAGATGCCGGTCCCTATACATCAGTAAAAACGAGATCCAAAGGTTTAGTTGACACAGAACTAGATAATGCAAAGGGTAAAGCATGGCTCTTGGCCATTTGACAATCTAAGCACACAGAGTGTTTATTCTTGCTACCTACTGGACTAGAAATTGAAGCTAAAACATGACGAACAACTGGAGCAGCAGCATGACCTAAGCGTCGATGCCAAGCTTGCATTGGAACCCTCGTACTGGAGAAAGCACGAGGAGGATATTTATTGCTTGAAAACTGATATAGACCGTTACTGAGATGGCCTTGATGAAGGGTGTTGCCCGAGTAGTCCTTCACAAGAAAGAAAGAAGAGTGAAACTCAAAGTATACTTCATTGTCAGTGCAAAATTTTTGAACAGAAATAAGGTTTTGTTTGATTTGAGGAACAAGTAAAACTTGATCTAGTACAAAGGAAGATGAATGAGTAGAAAGAGTACTTGAACCTGTTTTGGTTATTGATAGACCTTGACCGTTACCAACTTGAAGCTGATTAGTTCCTTCATAATCATCGCTTTTAAGGTTCAGATTTGCCATGTCATTTGTAACATGGTGTGTGGCACCAGTATCAGCATGCCACTCATTATCCCATTGTCCAACGTTTGACGCCATCATTGCCTGCTTGCTTTGGGTGCGGGGTGGATCCTGAAAAGAAAGATCAAAATGATGATAGCACTTGCGTGCAGTGTGACCAGGCTTACAACAAACCTGGCAAATGATAGTGCCAATAATGTTATCATTTTAACCGCCTCGAACTTCAAAATTTGATCCACTGCGAGAGTTGTTGTGTCCTCTTCCACGATAGCCACCCTGACCACGAGGATAGAATTGCTGGGGTTGATGCTGAGCAACATTGGCCAAGGGTAGGGATGCTGCAACAAGTGTCTGATGTCGAGTAATACGAGCTTCAACTGTTAGGAGCATGGAGTAAACCTCTTCAAGAGTGACAGAATCTGATCGTGAAGAAATGGATGACACAAAGCTGTCATATTCGTGACCTAAGCCAGCAAGTATGTAGGTAATAATATCATCACATGTAAGGGCTTGCCCTGCAATGGCTAACTCATCAGTTAGTCTTTTGATAGAAAAGAAATATTCTGCTGCAGATTGTCCACCCTTCTTGGCATTTGCCAATTGTGTGCGAACATGGATAGTTCTTGCTCTAGATTGAGAAGCAAAGTTGTCTTCAAGAGCACTCCAAACGTCTTTAGAGGTTGAGTAAGCAACGACTTGAGTGAGTACACTCTCTATGAGGGAAGACATAAGACTACTCAAGATGAGATTATCTTGATGAATCCAAGTAGCATAGGCTGGGTTTGGAATTTTGGTCATGGCACCAGTTTCAGGATGAGGAGAGTCAATTTCCTTAGCTGGAGTTTGGGTGGTTCCATCAAGAAAATCGAACATATCTTGTCCTTTAAAATAAGGAACAAGCTGAGCTTTCCAAAGAAGATAGTTGTCGTTGTTGAGTTTGAGGGTAACTATGTTAGACATATTGGTGATGGAGGGTGAAGAAGATGAAGAAGAGGAGGACATGATGCTAGACGTTGGTCTTTTAAAGGCTCTGATACCATATAGAGAATGAGAATAATTTATATTATTGTGTTTAGAACTTACAATCATGCAGTCTCTTATATAGAAATTGAGACTAACTACAATCCTATAATTAAGGAACATTCAAATTCAAAGTAAGCTACTGGTAGAGGATTAAGGAATTGATAAGTTCTCTGGATTTGTCTCTGATATATTCTCATCTGAAATATCTGTCGAGTTGTTGGATGTAACAGATTTATCAATTGATCTTCCACTTGATCTTCCACACTGGGAAAAAATCGAGGGCTTGAGGATTGCTAAGATACTATGATTTTGCAACAAAAGCAGATATGGTGATGCTGCCGCTTTTGAGAACTTCACAGCATTCCCCACTATACTTAGAAGAACTTGCATTAGCCGCTTCTCATCATCAATGGCGTACTCTAGCAAATTTGAGGACAAACTCAATGTAATGGACAACTTATTCACAAATGCTAGAGGCTTTATCAAGTTAAGGACCTGCAAAAAGAAGCAGACATCTCAGTTACCCAAATATATCAAGCAGGGTAACCAAAGTAAACTATAATTTGTTCTACTTTCAAAGACTGATTTAAAATAAATAATAATTACCAACAAATATTGTATAATTCTACCTCGAGTGCATGAAGTTTAAAAGGTCCTGTGAGAACCCGAATTCTTAACGATTCGAGGGTTGCTAAAATTTAAATTAAACTTAAATAAAATAATTGAAATGAATCGAAAGGGCTTTAAATAAATTATCACGATTCAATATTATTCATAATAAGTGTATTTTAAAGAACATACGTTTGACATAAGAAATCTTAAAATGAATTCAACATAAATTAAATAAATTTTGACATAACATCATGAAAATTACTTTGACTATCCCACAATGGCATTCATCTCTGCATTGATAGCCTTGAACCATTAATTTTCTGAAATGGGCAAAAAAGAACATAATGTGAGATAAAATCTCAATAAGTGTGTGTGAGTAAATTTTGTTCATGTATATGTATTTCATGGAATATTTCATCTTGCATGGGAAGACATGAAAATTGGACCTGACTAAGATAGTACCAAATTTCTGAGTATAATGCTACTATACTCCAGTCCGTTCATATAGATCTTACACATAATACTAACCATAACTTAACATAACCATGCTGTAACATATATAGAATTATTCACGTAAAAATGTAATATCACAATTACATTTCACTTGACAATTCAAAATGATAAAAGATGTGATCGTTGGAGCGAGATTCTTGAGCCACCTATGGGGCTGTGTGATTGTGTAAGTGTATGACAATATTTAATATGAAAAGGACAAGAGAAAGAGTAAAGGTGGAGACACAAAGTGATAGAGATGGAGAAGGAGAGTGTAAATAGTTGGTGATGGGTAGTCTAATGTTGAGTTTATCTCCAATTTATAGAGCAAATTCTTAGACCATGTGTAGAAAATTGAAATGAAATGGCTTGATGTTGGGCATGATCAATGTATAAATGGCGGATTGTTTTGAAAGTTGTCAAATCAATATCTTTAAATATGTGATCAGATCAATTGACTTGGCTTGAAACTTGGTGTAAATAATGCATGTGGTCAAATCAATTGCCTTTATTTATATGGTCAAATCAATTACATTGCTTAAAATGTGGTGAACAATGCATGTGGTCAAACAAATCATCTTTAATCATGGCTAATTGGCATATTTACATATATTTTACACATGATTCCATTTAACGTCCAAATTAACTCTTCACTTAAGTCCTCAAACTATTGGCTAGTAATCAATAAGGTCATTTAACTAGCTCAATCACAAATCAAGTCATTAAATTTTAATAATAGCGCACTTAAGTCCTGATTTTGAATATAACAATTAATAACAAAAATTCGGGACATTACACCCTAACTCCCTTAAATTAAATTTTGTTTGCGAAACTTATCTTGGAACTCCTCGAAGAGTTGTGGGTACATGGCTTGCATTTCCACTTCTCGCTCCCAAGTAACTTTTTTAGTTTAGTGATTACACCATCGTACTTCTACTAAAGGGATCACCTTGTTCCTATGGGCTTGAAATTTTTTATTGATAATTTTAACTAGTACTTCTTCATAACTCAAACTGCTTTGTAACTTAATTGATTGATGATTCACTACATGGCTCGGATCAGGGATGTATTTCTTGAGCATGGATATGTGAAATACGTCTTGTACTGCTAAGAGTTCAAGGGTAAAGCCAACTAATATGATACACTTCCTATGCATCTCAAGATTTCGAATGGGCCAATGAATCTTGATCGCAACTTTCCATTCTTACCAAAATGTAATACTTCCTTCATAAGCGCTAATTTGAGGAATACTTTATTACCTTCAAGAAATTCTAAGTCCTTTCTCCTCTTATCTATGTAGCTTTTTTTGTCTCTCTTGAGCCGTTCTAATACTGTTAAAGATATTCTGAATAGCCTGTCCAGTCTGTTCAGTAATCTCTAGACATAAAATCTTACATTCACCAACCTCGTTCCAATGAACTAGTGATATGCATTTCCTTTCATACAATGCTTCATAAGATGTCATGTCGATATAGGTGTAATAACTATTGTTATAAGCAACATAATTAAAGGCAGATGTTTTTCCCATTGTTTACCAAACTCTAAAACACACGATCGAAACATATCCTCTAATGTTTGAATCATTCACTCAAATTGACCATCTGTTTGAGGATGAAAAGTTGTACTAAAGTTCAATTTAGTTCACATAGTCCGATGTATGCTCTTTCCAAAAGTTCGATGTGAATATTGGATCTCTGTCTAAAACAATTGAAATTGGGTGACTATGGCTGTTAGTTGGGGATTTGTTATAATATGTTTTAAATATAAAAAATAAAATAAAGTTATTACCTAAATTTTGGAAAAAAAAAATAGTTATAATTTGATTTTTGAAGTTGAAAATTGAAATGTTAGTGTGTGTGTGTGTGTGTGTGTGTGTAATTTCTACTTACAATAATTATAAATCCTTTTAGATGGAGGATGAAGAGTTAAAAGCCCATATTTAAAAAGTGGGCCTCCAAATTCTATTGTTCAGACAGAAAAGAAATCACTAAAATATATAAAAGATCAAAGTTTGTTACTATTTATTAAGCATTATCATTGTGTCATGCTGATGTCATACATTCCAATTTTGCCTTATCATTTTTCCACATCAAGCATTACGTAGTTTTCTTCTGTCAGCATTTTTCCATTTCTCCATGTAACCTCCCATACTTCTTGACTACATTCTTCACACTACCATCCAAGACTAGTCTTTTCTCTTTTCTATTTGTTGATATCATCGCTCTTTACTATTTAGGTTTTGTTACTCTATCAATTTAATTGCCCAATTTTGAGCTTTTTTCGTTAAATTATTTTATTTGAATTTCTGGAATACTTTGCGTTTCTATTTGTTGAAGTCATTGGGACCTCATTATTTTATATATGATTTGGGATTTCATTTGTTAAAATTACGAGAAAAGAAATTATTTTTTAGGCCAAAAGCTAGGTTTTTTGTTTTTTATAAAGTCAATTTTTATGTTTTGGGGTTGGATATAATTTTTTTTTTGGGTTGTTGATTAAGAGTTAGGTTAGGGTTTTGTGTGAGAGATGGTGGGATCGAATGGTTTGAATGTTTCGCTTTCACCTTCACCTTCACCTTTCCCGTCGCAGCAGAAGGAAAAATAGTCGCTGAAGTATTGGTGGTGGGGAGTGACAATGTTATATGCGCTGAAGGTAGCCGAGTCGAGTAGTGGGCCTTTGGGCCACTTATTAAGCTTAGTCCATGCATTTAAGTCCAGTTTTACCCAAGTCAATGTTGTTGAGTCTGTCCTTTAAGTTTGGTGTTTGTTGGTTCCAAATTGTATTTACATGGGTCTGTAGACCGAAAAATAAATAAATAAATAAAATGGATTGGGTCAATTTAAATTATTAGCCCAATTAAACGTCTACTAAAGTCCATAAAAATCCAAAGGTCCATATCACATTTTCAAATAAAAAAATAAATAAATAAATAACCATAATGACTCAATTATCCCTTTTAACTAGATAAAATTGAGTAATTACTAAAATTAGCATGAATTCTCCCCTATAAATAGAACCAATGGTCCATAAGACAGGGGTAGAAGAAGGAGGTGAAAAGCGAAACAAGAAAAAAAAGCAGAGAATGCAATCACGAAGTGTTGAAAAAACTTCAAGGCCAAAGGAAGAGAAGAAATCCTATCAAACCTAAACTTGATGAACCCTAAGAAGATCAAAATCTTCTTCGAATCAAACTGGTTCACGCCAAGTCCAAGAACATCAAAGTCTTCTTCAAATCAAATCAAATTCAAATTCAAGTTCAAGTTTCGAAGTTCAAGGACCGAACAACTCAAGCCTCAACAAATCAAATTTTCAACAAGTTCTCGAAGATCAGGATTTAAGCCACGTGGCCCTCATCTTCAAATATTCAGATCATTAATTAGAGGATTTTTACAATTTTCCAATTGCAAAAATATCAACATCACTTGTATTTTATCAAAATACAATTAACAATTTCTGTATTTTAATATACGAAATTTCGTCGTACAAATTTCTTGGCAGGCCCGGTGGGACCTCTTGTCCTCTCATCTTTTGATCTCAAAATTTTCAAGTTTCAACTACTACATCAACAATGGCAGGTGAAAATGTGAAACAAAATATGACTCATCGTGAAGAGACACCTGCCGAACTCTTCCATGCGACCAGGGCCCAAACAAAAATTGGAAAAACTCGACTGATCACACCATTGAAGAAGTTCTCCAACAAAGGCAAAATAAAAATTGCCTTCAAGAATCCAAACTCTCATTCGACACAAAAGACCATGAGTTCAGCGAAAGGTTCTCGTTCGTGCTCCATCTCCAGTGGTAGATCATTGTTTGGATCCCCTCATACCACTTTTCAGCAAAAGTGGAAAGATGATGCCTCATCTAAAGAATCATTTGAGCCAGTGATGGTCACCGAAGAGCCATCGGGCTCAGATGATCGAATTCAACAAATGGCTTTAGCCATTGAAAAATTAACAAAGTCGTTGGAAGACAAAGATGCACATATTGCCGCACCCATACACAGGCTAGAGTCGCAAAATCCACTGACTAAAGAAGATCAGGAAAATTCAGGATCTTCCAAGGTTAAAGAGTTAGAAATCCAAGAGCGCAAACAAAAGAAAGATATGCACGATGGGACGTTCAAAACGTGTTGTGTGACATCACTCAACTCTCCGTCAGCTCTCTGTCCGTCCAACAACTTCAACATATGATTGCGAACACCATTGGTGCCTAATATGGTGGTTCGTTGCAATCTTCACTAGTGTATGCCAAGCCCTATGGTCATCAAATCAATGAAATAAAGATGCCGCTCGGTTACCAACCTTCAAAACTTATAGTATTTTGATGGAAACGGCAACCCAAAGCAACATGTTACTCATTTTATTAAGAGGTGTAACAATGCAGACACTTACAATAACACCATGGTGAAGCAGTTTGTACGCTCCCTCAAAGGTTCCATGTTTGAATGGTACACGGACTTACCAGCAGGGTCAATTGATAGTTGGGATCAGATCGAAAGAGAGTTCCTAACACACTTCTATAGCACTAGACAAATTGTTAGCCTTCCAGAACTTGCTCAATGAAAGCAGAGTAAGGAAAAGCTTGTTGTGGAGTACATTAAACGTTGGAGAAACCTCGTGCTTAATTGCAAAGAACGAATAAGCAAAGCATCTTCCATCGACATGTGTGCACAGGGCATGTATTGGAGATTACTCTATAATCTCCAAGCAAATATGCCTCACTCATTCAAAGAATTGGCGATATGTGTTTATGACTTGGAGCTCCGAATTGCAAGGCATGAGAGTTACTTACCAAGTGATCCAAGTGACAAGAAAGATCCTAAGAAGGAGATAAGGAAGGATGCTATGGCAAGTAAGTCCAAAGAAACTATGACGATTTCTACTGTTCCTACAAAGATAGCCTTCCAGGGGTCAAGCTCGAACCCAAAATTGAAGCTAGAATTCACACCTAGCAAAGGATAAGTCCAAAGCAGAGGTCAAGTGACTCTAAAAGAACTTGAAGGAAAGGAGTACCCATTCTCAGATTCCGAAGTTTCTGAAATTCTAGATCAATTCCTTAAACAGAAGATAATCGAACTCCTATACCAAAAAGAGCCGAGGAAGCTGGTAAGATCGATCATCCTAAATGCTATAAATTTCATAGGATCATTAGCCATCCAGTGGAAAATGTTTTGTCTTGAAAGATCTTATCGTTCACCTGGACAAAGAAAATAAGATTAAACTTGAAACTGGAGAAAATCCAAGAGTCGCCTGCTCGATGGTTTCATTTGAATCATTTGGTCCAATTTTCATTATAGAAAAGAAACAAACATTTTCTGATATACATGATGCCTGTAAATTCTCAATTGAGGAGTTTGGATCTCAACTTTAGGAAAGAGCCATCCCAGTGAAGTTTGAGGTAGACGGAGAAATCACTATCAGTTACGTCTATCCGAGGATGGATAGACCAAATGCACCCAATCATCCAACCTTTTATGAAATTATGACAGGCGACTTGGATGTTTGGAATTCTAACTCAGAATATGAAGACGAGATTGGTGACGGCTAATCCACCTTCAAAAGGAAAAAAGAGAAATACCAAATGCAAACAAAACAGATAAAATATTACCTTCTATGCCTCTTGCAGGAGCGGAGCTGGGGGAAATGGGTACAAAAATTCAACCTAATAAAGAGGAAACATTAAAAGAAGATCAGAGGACATGGACCCTTGTGAAAAGACATCGTCGAAAGGCTCCACAACTCCCAAGTTATAATATTTGTGACAAAAAATTAAGACCAAGAAACAACCGAAGAAGGTCTAACATCAAATCAAAAGGATTTACTAAATCGACGGGGGTAGAAACTGCTTTACGCGTTCCTTCTAGACTACCAACCTTGGGTGATTATTTCCCTTAGGGTTTCTTTGATAAGGAATATCTTACCTACAATGTAATCAATTTGGAGAAGAAAAATGAGATGAAAAATGCATCCAAACAGACTTCAAAATAGAAAAAACTATCTCACGGCTCAATAATATTCCCGCCAGTACGAGTCTAGCAGAGTCTCTTAGTCTTCCTTTCGATGATCGGATGGCTTTGGTCGCATCGTTAATCGATCAGAAAGAATACGAAGGCAAAGTTTTAGAGCATATTGGATCCACAACTCTTCGAGACTGTATGGCCATCATAACATTCAACGATGAAGATTTACAACTTGGTTCTCATCCACATAATAGGCCACTATATGTCAGTGGTTATACTCAAGGATACAAAATAAATCGCATAATGATCGATTGTGGATCTATTGTGAATATTATGCCAGTTAAAACAATGAAGAAAGTTGGAATTAATGTTGGTGATTTGTCCAGAAGTAAAATCATGATTCAAGGATTCAATCAGAAAGGTCAGCTAGCCATTGACATGATTCACTTGAAGTTACAAATAGGAGAGTTCGTGTCATCAACTCTCTTCCATGTCGTTGATGCTAAAATATCATACAAGTTACTCCTCGGACGTGTTGGCTACATGAAATTGGAGTGGTACCTTCCATTTGGTACCAATGCGTCAAATATAGCCGAGATGGAGAAGTTAAATGTATGGTAGCTGAGTCTAAACCATTCCTTGAAGAAGAATCTCATTTTGCTAATGCTAAATTCTACATGGAAGATGAAGAATGCAATTCTACAGGATTGACCATGACTAGATTCAAAATCAAAGAAGATACAAATAATCATGATACGTCTAGTGCTGCTCAATCTCATCAACTTATCAAAGGCAAGTCAAAATTTACATCCGAAGGATTCTCTAAAGATAAAAAACCTCAAATAAAATCAACCGATGTTGAGGTATTGAGAAAAAAGTTAACTCTTCCAATACCTAGTATTCCAAAATTGCTTCTATCCCATCAACTCATGGCAGTCCGAGAGGAACATAAACCTACATCAGAGGCTTCGACATCCATTCCAAACGTATCAAAGCTTTGTATTTCTAGTTCGTCCAAACAAGAAGGAGCTTCTGAATCAAAACAGACTTTCAAAGGATGTTACAATCCTCAAATCAAAAAGTTGTTTGAAAATGTCGAGTTTGGAAAAGGAGAGCCTTCGAACAAGGGGACAGCTACCGTGGACGACTTGAAACAATTGAACTTAGGGATCGAAGAAGACCCAAGACCAGTATTTATAAGTGTCCTCCTCAGTTAAAAATAGGAATCCGAGTACATTAGTTTGCTTTAGGAATACAATGACTTGTTTGCGTGGTCTTACAAGAAAATTCCAGGGTTAGACCCTAAGGTTGCAGGGTGTCATCTTGCAGTAGGACATGGAGTTCGACCAGTCAAGCAACCTCAAAGAAGATTTCGACCAGAATTGATCCCTCAAATTGAAGTGGAAGTCAACAAACTTATTAAAGCTGGATTCATACGCGAAGTGAAATACCTAACATGGATCGCGAACATTGTCCCAATAAAAAAGAAGAACGGGCAATTAAGAATTTGCGCTAACTTTCGAGATTTGAATTAAGCATGTCTGAAAGATGATTTTTCACTTTCGATAACAAATTTGATGTTGGATGTAACTACTAGGTATAAAGTCTCATCTTTCATGGACAGATTTTTTAGATACAACCAGATACGAATGAACCCGAAAGATGAGGAGTTTACAACATTTCGTACCCCAAAAGGCATATATTGTTACAAAGTTATGCCTTTTGGATTAAAAAATGCTGGGGCAACCTACCAACAGACAATACAAAAGATTTTCGATGACATGCTACATAAGAATGTGGAATGCTATGTGAATGATATTGTTGTTAAAATAGAGAGATGTGATGATCATTTATAAGATTTACGAGATGTTTTTAAAAGACTTCGAAGACATCAACTGAAGATGAATCTGTTGAAATGTGCATGTGGCGTTACCTCTGGAAAATTTCTTGGCTCAGTTGTTTGACATCAAGGCATTGAAATAGATCAATCAAAAAATGATGCCATAATCAACATGTCAGAACCAAGAAATGTACATGAGTTGAAAAGTCTTCGGGGAAAATTTGCGTACATTCCAAAATTTGTCTCTAACCTTGCCAGACGCTGTCATCCATTCAACAAATTGATAAAGAAAGATGTATCATTTGAATGGGACGATTCATGTCAAAATGCTTTCCAAAGCATTAAGCAATATTTGTCTCATCCACTGGTACTCACAACTCCGATCCCAGGGAAGTCACTAACTCTTTATGTTGCAACACAACAATATTCTCTAGGAGCACTTATTATCCAAGTCAACAATGAAGGAAAAGAGAATACACTCTATTACTTGAGTTGGACTGATAGGCGCTGAAATGAAGTATTTACCTATTGAAAAAATATGCTTTGCGTTAATCTTCACAGCTAAAAATTTGAGATATTATATGCTATCACACACAATCAATCTTGTTTCGAAGATTGATCCATTGAAGCACATAATGTTTAGGCCAATTCTTTCTCAAAATTTTAGAAAATGGGCACTACTGTTGTCTGAATTCGATATCAAATTCATTCCATAAAAGGCCATTAAAGGACAAGCTTTGGCAGAGTTTCTGGCTAACCACCAATTCCAACGGAATGAAAACTTCAAGAAGACCTTCTCGATGAAGAAGTTCTATTCACTAAAATCATACCATCATGAAGGCTATACTTCGACGGGTCAGCCAAAGTTATGATACTAGAGTAGGAGTAGTCTTTGTCACTCCCATAATCTCGTCATGTCCTACTCTTTTAACTTAACAGAGAAATGTTCAAATAACGTGGCGAAACATCAAGCCCTTATCCTTAGCTTAGAAGCTACATTAGATATGGATATCCACCAGTTGGAAGTCTTTGGAGATTCTAAATTGATAATCAACCAACTTTTAGCTGAATATCAAGTCTGTAATTCAGACCTGAAACCATATCATGAATATGCATCAATGCTTATGAGATGATTTGATTTGATAAAAATTAAATTCGTCCCAATAAGTGAAAATAGGGAGGCTGATGCCTTAGCTAATTTGACCGCTATTTTAGCTAGCTCAAATGAAGACTTTTCTCACTCCATATCAATTGCTCAAAGATGGGTGCTTCCGTCGTTGCTACCCAGAAATTTGGAAAAGAATAATAGTGTCAAGGTAGTTGAAGATGAAGAAAGAGAAGATTGGAGACAGCCGATAATCGATTTCCTTCAATATAAAAACCTACCAGATAATCCACGATGAAAAATTAAAATCAAGAAGCGTGCCTCTCGCTTTATCTTTTATAAGGGAACACTTTATCGACGATCATTTGATGGAGTTTTCCTTCGATGCCTAAGTGATGACGAAGCAACACAGGTCGTGGAAGAAGCCCACTCTAGAATTTGTGGTGCCAATCAATCTGGACCCAAACTCCATTTTCGAATAAAAAGGATGGAATATTACTGGCCAACTATGGTACAAGACTCCATGGATTATACAAGAAAATGTGAAGCTTGCCAAATCCATGCGAATTTCATCCATCAACCTCCGAAACCATTACATCCGACAGTAGCTTTATGACCGTTTGATGTATGGGGTCTTGATGTAATTGGACCTATAACTCCAAAGTCTTCAGAAGGGCATGCATATATCCTCGTTGAGATCGACTACTTCTCTAAGTGGGCGGAAACCGTACCATTGAAGGAAGTAAAAAAAGAAAATGTCGCAAATTTCATTCGTATCCAAATCATTTATCGATATGGTGTCCCGCGACATATCATAACCGATAATGGCAAATCATTCTGCAATAACCACATAAACAATTTAAGTACAAAGTTTGGGTTCAAGCAGTACAACTCATCCATGTACAATGCGACAGTTAATGGATTGGCAAAGGCGTTCAACAAAACGCTATGCACTCTGCTAAAAAAGATTGTCTCCAAATCAAAAAGAGATTGGCATGAAAAAATTGGTAAAGTCTTATGGGCTTATCGAATTACTTATCAGATTTCAACACAAGCTACTCCTTACGACTTAGTATATGGGGTGAAAGTAGTACTTCATCTGGAGTGTCAAATCCCGTCACTTCGAAATACCATCTAAGAAGGTTTGACAACTAAAAAAATGTCCATCTTCGATTGGAAAAGCTAGAAGCTTTGGATGAGAAGAGGTTAGAAGCACAAATGTACCTGGAGTGCTATCAAGCACGAATGGCAAAGTCATTCTACAAAAAGGTGCGACCAAGATCATTTCAAGTTGGAGATCTGGTACTTTCCGTGCGTAGGCCAATCATGATCACAATAAATGTAATGCCTTGACCCCTTGTGGACAGAAACGCTACTTACTTTACTTAACTAACCGGTGGTTTAGTCATAGGAGAATATGTTTTAGCGGAAGCTTAATTTTTACAATGATAATTTTAACAACAACCTTTCGAATACTTTAAATAAAACACTGAATAAAAAAATAACGAAACGTAATTTATTTGAAGAAAACACAACTTGTTCTCGCGTTTAGCGCTATTCAAATACTTTAAAGAAATAACATTGAAAACGTTCATAAAAATAAATCTAAATAACTTGTTCACTGGGTTTTCCATGAGCTCGCTGCACCACTCTCCATCTTTTCCATCATCCAGACCCAATGTAGAATCATATCAATCTGTAGAGAAGGGGTTAAACCTGTGAGTTAAAAAAACTCAATAGATATCATTGATGCACTTGTGATCAAGCTATACATTTCAAAGCTGTAACTTTAGAAACCTTTTCATAGTAGGATTTCCGGTAGAATCCCAAACACGTAGAGTCATGACTTAACACGACGCCTTGACCGGAAGTACATGCCGTACTCAGAGGTACCATTAGACATGGAGGTGTATGTCGTACCGGAGGTACCATTAGACATACAAACATTAACATAAATCTTCATTTGTTAGAAACTTATAACTTAACACGAATTAACACTTTACAGCTCTACCTACCTTGATTGATGCTTTAAACCTCGTTGAAAAATGCACTCCTTTGATGTTTCAAAAAAAAGCACTCCATTGAGAATTGATGCTTGGAAAACACTTCTTGATAGCACCAAAACTTCTAGGAAAAACTAATTTCCTCCCTCTCATTTCTCTTTTTTCTAGACTTGAAAATTCTCTCTTTTATGCTTAGAAGCTTTTGTCTTGGTGTGAAAAATGTGTATGCATTGGGGCCTATTTATAGGTGAAAATCTCACAACTTAAGGGCAAGTGAAGGGCCTAATACTCATTAATACGGGTGCCATTTATGTGGAAGTTATAGGTTTAAGAAGGTGCTAGAAAATCGTGTAGGAATTTGACTTTTCATATTCCGCATACTTCGGTTGATACTGTACAGCCTTTAGTATTTCTATCATAACTTCTTCTCCGGATATTCGATTGAGGTAATTCAAAGTGCGTTGGAAAGATAACTCAAAGAGCTACAATTTTATTTAGATATCATTTTCCAAATCGAATGTTTTCTATGTCGTAAATGGGTCTCAAATGAGACTAAAAATCTTAAGTATACTTTAGCCATCCAATATTCATGTCTTAGTGCCACTAAGGTGTTTAAAATTATTTGGGATTCTACAATAAAAATAGGGAGCAAGTTACAGTCTAAATGAGATGGTCCATTTCTTGTTACTCATGCATTCACTAACGGAGCGTACAAGATCGTCGACAAAGATGGACTGCAAATCGGACCTATCGACGAAATTTTTTTAAAGCATTTTTAGGCATGAAGTTTTGTTTTTTTTCCTTCTAAATTTTTCATTGTGAAAAAAAATTGATTTTCTTGTAATGAATTACGTCCGACTTAATCCTGTTTGGGTACGTAAGCAGCTTGAATAAATTATAAATTCAAGTTCAGTCACAACTAATAAATTTATTCAATTTATTTACCACTTGTTGTAGTTAAAAAACACAAGAAGCATAAAAAAAAAGTTCATCCAAATAAAAATAACAATTCAAAATTCATACAATATAGTCTTTAAAAAAAGATTAGAAATTCTTGACTTCATCAGGATCACTCGTCATTGATCACTCGTAGAAAATTATCTTCAAGGGTTTTCCTTTTCTAGTCAATAAATGTTATGCTAGTGACATCTCTTGTCTATACTTCTTCTAATGTTGCCTTCTTAGTTCCAATTATACTCTTCTATTCCCGCTAGGCTTGAAGCTCATCACGGAGTCTATCTAACTCAAAAGTTAGCTGACTAATTTTGCCTTCTAGTGAAGAACACGTGAAATCCTTTACTTCCAGTTGAATGTTCAAAAGTTTCAACTGCTCAGCCTTTCCTTCAACGGTTAAACAATCCAAGTGTAGCTTTCTATCTGATAAGTAAGAGTCAACTTCTTTAGGAAACACAACCATGTGCTTCATCAAAGGCGCTGGGTCTGCGTGGAATGAGTTGGTAATCACGTTTTGAAGAATTAAATTATTTTCATCCCACCAAAATCGAATGTTGGAGAATCCATACTTCAAGACATCCTTAAAACACTTTTGAAGGTAATTAGTCATGGCTTCTTGCAGAGTAGCTTTTAGATAAAGAGACTCTTGAGTAATTCCAGGTAGAGGACCAGACATGAAAGAACAGATTGGTGCAACTCAATGATTATTTGTCTGTGAAGACGGGATACTGACTAAAGCCGACAAAGATCGAACGACAGGGACTCCTTGATTGATCTCTAAAATGTTAGCTCTCATAGTCTTTGAATTCACTTCATCTTCAATGTTAAAATTGTCCATGATAAGCACTGAAGTACCTCCATTGATGGTGCCTGGATATTTGCAATGAGGGTCATGAGAATCATGAATACCATCTATTCCTTGAAGTGCATCGATTCGCACATCATTCTCGCCAGTCTGATCTTGCAAAAGTTTGGATTCATGGAGAAGTTTAGTTCTTCAGGGATGCTCGAAAAATTTACGAAACATTTAGTATGATTTAAAAAAATGTGCAACAAACGAAAATAGGGAACATACCTACATTTCGTGTCCTAAGCGACATGTCTAAAAATTCACAGTATGATGGTGTGTCCGGGATGCTGATGTTAATGTGAGAAGCTCTAACTTCTCCTTTTGAAAAACTCGGAATAGCTTGAAGCGTCCTTGGTTCTACCGATTGTTTGATTTTGTATATTCGAGAAAAAGGAGCCTGAAATCGAAGATTATAACACGAAATCAAATACAAGCAATATGATAAAAAAAGAGAGAGGGAGAAAAAAAAGAACTATACCTGATCTCCAGAACTTTCATCTTTCGGAGTTAAATTTTTTTCCTAGGGCTTGTAATGCTCGATCTCTAGGAATATTGTGATCTGGAATCAAAATCGCTTCTGGCACCTTATCAACAGGCTCAGAGGAAACTATAATTTTAATTCTCTTAATACCTCTTTCATTTTACTAGTTTGGATCCCTCTTTGAAAAAGCCTCTTTAAGAGCAACATTTGGAAGTTTTAACCCTGAGCTATAACCTTATTCGGAGTCGAGCCAAGAACAAAGTCACGGCTTTGACTAGAAAATAAGACTTGCACCTGGACCCTGGTCAAGAGTAGCAGCACTTCGCTATTCCACCAAGCCTGGTATTCAATATCAACGTTTTGATGTATATCCCTAACATACTCTGGAATATGAAATACAGACCTACTTTTTGTCTGAGTCAAAGACAACCAAACTCGATACATGTCACCTACACTGGGGGCAATATTCAAATTTCTTGATGAGCCGAAAAGTTTCTGTCTAAAGCCAAATTCTCCTGTGAAGATTATACGCCTCAAGAATGAAAGATGAATTTCATCGATGATAAGAAACGAATCCAGATCGAATACTCATCATGAATTCTGAAGTATCAGCAGACCTCGGTTTGATGAGACGATGAGGGTATGGATTCCAGCAAAAGTCATTGGTGTCCATCGTTCCACGGATAAATTCTCGATAATCAACAACATTTTTCTCCCAAGACTGGAAAACATTCAGAGTGCCAGCATAACTTCGAATTATAGGGCGAGAATAAGTCTTACCCACGTGAGCATAAACACCTTGGACAAAATAAGTTGCCGTTCAAGCATAAAGAAAATGTCCAGAAAATGAATGTGAGATCGAGCCAAGGTCCGAGTTTGCCTGACAGTCAGATGTTCGTGTAAGTCCCCTATAAATGCTCGCTAATATGGGAGGAACTAAGCTATAAGTGTACCCGCCTGCCATCTTAGAAGATGCTTTAAAAGTTCCAACTCTTATACATTCGTTCCCAAATGGAAGAATGAAACGATAAAACCACATGGAAAGGTAAGCTACTATCTCCAATTCCACTTCTTCTTCAATAGACAGAGATACTGGCAGTTTGCTCCAATGACGTCGATCCCTACGAGTAATGTCTCTCGATTTGTCTGCTACCATGGGCCTCCGTATTTGCTTCGATACTCTTTGATGACGTCTTTTGAATGGATTTAAATTCATAGCATTCTTATTCTTATAATTTTTGTAGACACAACCATTCTTGTGAAACCAAAAATTAATCTATTCTTCATGAGTAACTCTGTCAGATTCATTCGCATGGGTAATCAATGCAAAAACATTAAAGAGGTACAAACAAGACTTGGGAAGATGATTCGTCAACTCTAAAAGGCTTGGGACTACTTCCTCATAGTAATGACCCATGATCGAAAGTCCACTTATCTCGCGGATGTCGCAAAGTGAAATGCCAACTTCACTATAGGCAGTCATAAAGGTGGTGGTCTCTGGACACCAAACCTCACAAAGAGCTCTAAAAATAGAGTTTGGACCATGGTAATCTTTTGTAGCAGAACCGACTGCAAAAGCTAACTCGCAAAAATTCCTCTTGAGTAGAAGTTTTTGGACCCATAAAGACCACTCCCAAAATTTTGGAAGAAAAGAAATCTTTCCTCCACTGACTAGTGCGCTTTCCCATCGTATTTCTCGATTATCAAACCTCTCAAAAATTACAGCCTTTGGGATACACTCTATACTCTAGGAACGATGAAGTGGGAGACACAAAAAGGGAAGATGACTGCTAGAGCGGTTGGACTTGCCGACATCCAAATCCTCGTGACATTCACTAATGGTGGGCATATGTAACTCCGACAATGGTTCCAGAAGATCAGAAGAAGGATCTGTCATTGGTTTATGGACACTAGATTTAAGTTCACGTCATACACTAACATGGGCATGATATTTCACATCAGTATCTTTGAAACGTAGATAATTTTTACCTTGATTTTTAAGCTTAACGATTTCGTGTATATCAGAGTATGCTTTATTATTAGAACTTGTTCCAGCCATGCCTGTAAAAAAAAGGGTCAACTAAAAAGAAGAGGACAGTAAATCTCTTAAATTGGTTTATCGTTTAAAATCACGAGTCTCCCAAATATGCAAGCCTCTACAAAAAAAATGTTTTGGACGATCGAAGGAACAAGTCCTTGGTCCTCGATCTTCAACACAAAGTGTCTTGGACAGTTGAAGGAATAGGTCCTTAGTTCTTAACACAAAGTGCCTTAGACGGTCGAAAGAGCCAGTCTTTAGTCCCAAACATGAAGTACCTTGGATGGTTGAAGGAGCATGTCCTTGGTCCCAAACATAAAGTGTCTTGGACGGTTGAAGGAGCCACTCCTTGGTCCTTAACACTAAATGTCTTGGATGATAGAAGAAGCCAGTCATTGGTCCTCAACAAAAAGTGCATTGGACGGTCAAAGGAGCTAGTCCTTGGTTCTCAACAAAAGTACTTTGGACGGTCAAAGGAACAGGTCATTGGTCCTCAACACAAGGTGTCTTGGACAATCGAAGAAATAGGTCCTTGGTCCTTAACACAAAGTGCTTTGGACGATAGAAAGAGTCAGTCCTTAGTCCTTAACACAAAGTGCCTTGGACGGTCAAAAGAACGGGTCCTTGGTCCCAAACGTAAAGTGCCTTGGACAGTCGAAGGAACATGTCCTTGTTCCTCAACACAAAGTGCCTTGGACGGTCGAAGGAGCCAATCATTAGTCCCAATCATAAAGTGTCTTGGACGGTCGAATGAGCAGGTCATTGGTCCTCAACAGAAAATATTTTGGATGTTCGAAAGAGCAGGTCCTTGGTCCTCAACATGAAGTGCCTTGGACGGTCAAAGGAGCAGATCCTTGGTCCCCAACAAAAGTGCATTGGATGGTGAAAAGCAACAATCCTTGGTCCTCAATGTGTATGAAGGTTTGCCATTTTGAGATTGTTCCTAAGCGTATATTTCCTAAACTCATAAAATAATTGTCAAACAAAACTCTACACGAAGAAAATTTTGAATCTCAAAATCCTTGATTCATTCCAGTGTGAATCCCTGTAGAAAATTTTTTTAAAAAAAATGTTAGTTCCAATTTTGTTAAAGCAAAAATACAAAAACAAACAGAATAATAACAACAATAATCAATAAAAAATGAGATTGAAATAAGAAGACAATTCAGAAAAAAAGGAACTAAAACAGGAAGAAAGAAAGAAATAGTGAAAAAAAAGAAAGAAAAAAATGAGAGAAACGTCAAAAAAAAAAAAGGTTTTTGCTGTTGAAACCAAGACCAATTGAATCCAATTGGTCCGGTTAAATTTGAATATATATATATATATATATATACACACACATACACACACACACACACACTACCATAAAAAAGAGAATGAGGGTTTACTGTTCATTTTTGTTACATTCGCTTTCACACTTAACCGGTTTGGGAATTGGTTTGGGGACAGGAAAAATTCTATTCAAAAATACTGTAGGAATTTTGTCACACGCCATTGTCCACTACAATATTTCTCCCTTGCTTTGAATCTGACACACCATACTTTTTCTTCTAATTCTCACGCTATTAACTATCAACCATATCTTATATATTTAAATTTTTAAAATTATAGTAATAAACAAAATTATTGTAAATAAAATGTTAAAAAAAAAACATATTCACTCCGTGCATAGAGAAAAAAATTTACGTCATACCACATAATTTTTCTTGAGGTAAATGATCTATTGAGAAAATTGTTGCGAAAAAATAATAAATAGTAATAAAATAATTGATTCTTTTTTTAAGAAAAATGACTTGTACACATTTTTTAACATATACGTTTAATATCCGTTTAACTATTTTTGATATTCATTTAGATCATTCGATGTGTCTATAATATAGTTCTTGAAATGAGTTTCGAGAGAATGTAAAATATTTATCGATTCGACTATCGTACAATCGTCAACGAATTTTTAAAGTTAGCTTATTATCGAAAATTTTGAAATATACTTTGAAAATGCATATTTTGACGTCCCGTAACATTTGCTATGATTAGCCGTTTCACACACCGTTAACGACGTGTGCTACAACTTTAAGGTTGCAAACCCAAGTGCAGGTTGTCACAAGTAGTAAATCTCAGAAGTTCGAGGTTGAACCACAGGGAATTGGAAGGAAATGAACTAGTCTATGAGTAATGAACGGTTGGTGGAAATACGATTGAGACGAACACTAGAGTGTCGGGGATTCACTTTGGATAAATGAGTAGAAATTACCCTTGATCTTTAATTTAACTCATATGAAAATCAACTAAGGAGTGATCTCATATGGAAGATAAAAAATTGATCACAAATATATTAAAAGATAGATCTTGATTATTGTTTGAGAGAATATGTCAAAATAAGTTGTTGGAATGCAGAAATTATCTAAGCATTTATTGTGCCAAAATTGTCAACAATAAATCAAAGTCTTTAACAAACCAAAACCATTTGTAGAACATATACTTCAACCAAGTAAGAAGATGAACATTGAAGAACAAAATGAAAGATCAAAGACAATACTAAACATTAATCAAAGTTTCACCCTTAACTCTAGCTAAATGTTTAGAAATACATAGTGAAATGCTACAAAGAAAATGAAAGAAACTAGAATATGATGGAGAGGATTGGATCCTCTCAAAATTGTGGCCAAAGTCCCCTTTTATAGGCAAAGGAACATCTAAAATTCAAGTAAGCAATGCAACTTGTTTCTGTCCAGCTTCAAGACAGCTGGGATATGCAACTTGATGCCAATTTTCAGATATATTGTATAGCGAATTTGGACTTATGATCGACAGATAAATTATTTTCACTTGAATTAGCTTTCCATTGGTTCAAATATCAGGTTCATTGGATCTATATAACTCCAGATATGACAAAAACAATGAGTAATGCTTCTAGAAGATAAAGCTGTATCCGGCAGGTAACAAGCTGGACTATGCACGACAATTTTGGCTACCTTGTAATACTAATTTGACTTCTTCCAAAACATGAAAGTTGTAGAAACATTCCTTATATTTCCAACCCAACTTGAATCACCTCGATCTAATGTCCGCAGCTCATCTTATGATCATTTTACCGACAGCTGCTTATTGCTTGAGATAGTCACTATTTTTGACTTTTCAACATTATTTTCCTCCACTTGCTCCACTTGTTCTAAATTGGAAATACTTGTGAAATACATCAAATAGATACTCTTTCAAATGTATCATACTCATGCCGACATGTATGTAAATACGTATTTCAATTAATTACATTTTTAGCCATGTATTTATGGAAATTGAATTTACGGCAAGAGAATTGAAATTAGAGACTAACATTAGTGTTTTTAAACAAAGTGAATGTAAAATGCCTTGTAAATGATATATCTTTGAAGCACTTTTAGACACTAATCAACGTGCAATACTATGCCGCGAGTACTTCAAAATGATATTAAGAATGTAATATTTCGACTTCGTTTGATATCTCGTATTGAGCTTGAAAATGAACACAAAAATATAAGTTTAAAAAATAAAAATATTTAGCAAACTTCCGTGCACGGAGGTTTCTGTGTGCGGGGAGTCCCCGCACCAATATGCATTTTTTTTTTACTTTTATTTGTACTACATTTTTTTATTAATATTTAATTTAAAAAAATTAAATGTATCTAAATATTTATTTAAAAATGTTGAAACTAATATTTTTTTACCTATAAGTAACTTTTACAATTATAATTTTTTTATTACTTTTAAATAACTTGAAGTGATTTTTTTTTACTTATAAATAACTTTTTATATTCTAGATAGTTTAATCTTTTTATTAATATTTAATTTTAAAAACTAATGGAGAAAAAAATTTACGTCATATCATATAATTTTTTTTGAGCAAAATGATGTATTGAGAAAATTGTTGCGAAAAAATAATAAATAGTAATAAAATAATTGATAAAAATAATGATACTAACAATAATTAAAGAACTGTCTAAAGAAATAAAGGAACAAATATTAGAAAAATTAATAATATAAAATATATATATATATATATATATATATATATATATATTTAGCAAACCTCCGTGCATGGAGGTTTCTGCTTGCGGGAAGTCCCCGCACCAATATGCAATTTTTTTCCTTTTATTTGTAGTACATTTTTTTATTAATATTTAATTTAAAAAAATTAAATGTATCTAAATATTTATTTAAAAATGTTGAAGTTAATATTTTTTTACCTATAAGTAACTTTTACAATTATAATTTTTTTATTACTTTTAAATAACTTGAAGTGATTTTTTTATTTATAAGTAAATTTTTACATTCTAGATAGTTTAATCTTTTTATTAATATTTAATTTTAAAAACTAATGGAGAAAAAAATTTACGTCATACCACATAATTTTTCTTAAGGTAAATGATGTATTGAAAAAATTGTTGCGAAAAAATAATAAATAGTAATAAAATAATTGATTTTTTTTTTAGAAATACGACTTATACGCATTTTTTAACATATACGTTTAATGTCCGTTTAAATATTTTCGATATTCATTTAGATCATTCAATGTGTCTATAATATAGTTCTTAAAATGAGTTTCGAGATAATGTAAAACATTTATCGATTCGACTATCTTACAATCGTCAATAAATTTTTAAAGTTAGCTTATTATCGAAAATTTCGAAATATAGTTTGAAAATGTCTATTTTGACGTCCCGTAACATTTGCTACGATTAGCCGTTTCACGCACCGTTAACGACGTACAATACTATGTCGCGAGTACTTCAAAATGATATTAAAAATGTAATATTTCGACTTCATTTGATATCTCATAATGAGCCTGAAAATAAACACAAAAACATAAGTTAAAAAAAAAACATATTTAGCAAACCTCCGGATGTTTATAACCTCCGTGCATGGAGGTTTCTGAATGCGGGAAGTCCCTGCACCAATATGCATTTTTTTTTACTTTTATTTGTAATATATTTTTTATTAATATTTAATTTAAAAAAAATTAAATGTATCTAAATATTTACTTAAAAATGTTGAAGTAAATATTTTTTACCATAAGTTAAAAAAAAAACAAAAATATATAGCAAACCTCCGTACACGGAGGTTTTTATGCACTTTTTTTTTAACTTTTATTTGTAGTACATTTTTTTATTAATATTTAATTTAAAAAAATTAAATATATCTAAATATTTACTTAAAAATGTTGAAATTAATATTTTTTACATATAAGTAACTTTTACAATTTTAATTTTTTTATTACTTTTAAATAACTTGAAGTGATTTTTTTACTTATAAGTAACTTTTTACATTTTAAATAGTTTAATCTTTTTATTAATCTATCTATCTAACTTTCTCTCTTAAAAGAGAGGGTTTGGGAATTTCTATTCATTTTGGTCACATTACTTTTCACACTTATATTGTTGAAAAGCTGGTTTTTCTACAGTGGTAGTGGCCAAATGAAACACCCGCTCTTTTCGTGTATCACTCCTCTTGTTTACTGTTGTCCGTCATTTCCTTGACCCCAGTTTTGTTCGTTCTCTCAAATCTACACAAAATTCCCAAAATACCTACAAAATTTATATCCTCAGAAGACCTGCAAAGGGAAGAAATACGACCGAAGTTGGAACGAATGCTATTTATAAGGCGTATTCTCATAAGTAACTATCTTTATCTTTGTTATCAGAATTTTGATTACAAGAATTTTTACCATGTGGACCGTGGGATGTTAAAGCAGAAGCTTCGGGGGTTGGGTCCATTAGAGTGGATGAAACTATCGAATCTTTGAATCGAGTCACAACACGAGGACGAGTGGATATCAATGAGTTAGTGGAGAAAGAGACGATGTCGGCGTTAGAAGCAACATGACCTGCACGCTTAGTGTCACGAGTGGTCAGACCAGATGAAGAAGAAGAAGGCTCTACTGATGTGTTTGTGTCTGTCCACTTCTGACTTCGAGTTTCATTGTAAGGACTCCTTCTTCTTCTTCTTTTTTATTTATCTTTTCAACTTTTATGTTAATTTAAATAAAATTATATTTTGGTTTACTAAAATGGAGGGATTCTTTAATTTTGCGTTGTTGAACAGAGTAAGTTTTGCATAAAAGAAAATAAAATGTGTTGGGGGTTCATGTTCAGAAAATTAACGTAATGAAAGGAGAGATAATATCCAAACAAAAACATGCCTCTTCAATTCCTCTTCTAGCCGCGAGTTTCGATTGTGTGCTTTGGTGAAGTTCTTTGTTTTCGAATTAATCCTAGAAAATAAATAAAACAGAGGTCAAAGTAAGTGAAATTAGGAAAATGAACCACATAAAATATGAGAAGAACAGAAAGTCCCAGTTAAGAGCAGAACCTTTTACGCTCCTCTTTTTCTTTGGATAGTTGCATTTATAGCTTCTGAATTTACAAATTTAGGCTATCTGCATTTTGAATTATCTTCTATGAAGAATTTTGCCACAGTCACAAAGATATGTTCCAAATGTAAGTGTAAGATCCAAGGAATATGAACTCTAAAACATACCTCAATAAAGAAACCAAATTCCATGCAGAGAAATATGAAGTGGAAAAAACAAAAGAAATAAGCAAATAGTTTCCAGATTCTAATTTCAAAAACATCAAACAAATAATAAAAAAAAGTAGAAAAAAAAGTACACAAAGCAAAGATCTTATGAAGTGTAGTACTTTAGCACTTTTAGCATCATTTTTTATTTTTATTTTTTTTGTGCACCATGGTGGCAATCTTATGAAATGTGATAAAGCAAAGATCAGTTACTTTGTTGGCATTGATATATCCAATGGCTCAGTGAAGTTTATATTCCATTGACAACCCTTCTATTGTCAATTGTATTTATATGTGGAAATATTGAGCCATGTTTAGTTTTCAATTTGAAAACTTTCATTGTCCATCTCTTTCTATCAACACTTAAAATTTGATATATTTGAGCAAAAGTACTGTTTTTGTTATTATAAAATCCTAGAAGCAATAAAAGCCTACCTAATGATGCATATTTTCACACTCTAAGAATGTTTAAGCTCAGATTGGTTGCCATTATTCTTCTAAAATGTCCAGATTCAACGTTCATAATGGTCCTAGAAGTTACTAAATTAGTACTCTCTTGGTATCGTAGATTTGTCAATGGTTTGTGTATCGTGCTCTCTAGCATCTTCTTTCCTCATTTCTCAAGCCATCACCTTAAATCAATTATACCCACCTATTTATCTCCTGTAGTGAAATTTTTTTAGCTGAACTCCAATTTTTGGTCAATTGGAGAATTCTGAGGTTTTCTTTTATTATTAATGAATTTAATCTTTTTGTAAATCCATTTTCTGGTAGATCTAGAACAAATTGAACGGAGTGAAGAAAAATGCTTCTTGCTTACAAGTAAATTTATTAGAAATAAATAAATAAGTTTTAAAATAACTAGTTTCTTTATGGGTGATAGAAATTGGAAAAATAAAAAAATTGACAGTAAGGTACAAGTTAATTTCAGAGCAAGAAACCTTTTTTTAGTTAAAAGTAAGAAAAGTAACATATACAAATATGTTTTGAATCTTCAAATATTTTTTTTAAAACCTTAGCCAAACTTTTGTCTTGAAATGGATATTCTTTTGTTCTTTAACTTCTGTTGAATTGATAATTTTTTTTAAACAGTATCAAAAATATTTGGTGATATACTATATAAATGTTGTTCTCATTTGCAACCACGTGATCTAAGCACCTTACCAATATTCAATGCTTCTTCTAGAAATTATTTGTTTCGTTTTCTTAATAAGATTTATTATTTTTTTAATTAATTATTTTATCTATTTGTTTTTTATGCAGGCAACCCTTGCCAGTGGTCTTAAGTGGTCAACAACACTTGACTTCTCAGCATCCTCCCCAAGGATGCAAGTCCATCAAGGTTAGTGAAAAATGCTTCTTTTTTTTTTTACTTCCATTACTATATTGCTCTATAATTAACATATTGTTATTGTATTTTTTCAGACTTTCGTCCATTGCAGAAGAGACCTTAATAGAATTTCTATCAAAGGCCGTTGGATATGCTGTGGAGTAGATTCAAATGCCTAGGATGAAGGTTATGAAATTCTTTGGCTTCAATTTTTTAAAGTCATAACGTTCGCTATATCTATTTTTTTGAATAAGTTAAAAGGCAAGAAAAATTTTGTCGACTTGAGAAAACGGCTTCGTTTATTCTTATGTATATTAAAGTTGTAGGTTTATACCCTTCATTAGATGAAAGTATGCATCATTACAATTTTTTTTCTTGCATTTAGAATTCAATTCTTAAACGCCCAGAAAGATTCTAATATCATTTTCTAAATCATTTGGTTGCGTACTCATCATTGATGCTTCATTTCCTTAATTATTTGTAAGTCTTTCTCTATGTAATGTCACGTGGAAAAGTTATACAAGTTCTATAATTCTTTTATTGTTTTTGTTTCTGTTATATTGAAATCACAGTATCACAATAATACTAACATATGATCTCTGTTTTAGGTTGCTAAAATTCTAAAAGATCAGTGCTGATGGTATTGTGATTGTCGAGCTGTTTGATGTCCTCAATGTATTGTCTGCTGGAAATGGTGAAAGATGAATTGTTATACATTGAGGTTAAATTTTATCTTTTTGTAGTAGTCAAATGTTGTCCACTATCTGCTCAACCTTTTAACTAAGTGTTATTTCATAAATTCATTCAGCTCTATACTTCTACTACTTTGACACTAGCTTATGACTTCTGGTTACTTCACTATACGTCTATCATGGAAGATGGTAGTCTTGTGGAAAGCATTTAATAACTATTTAAGCACAACAAAAAGTAGAGCGAAAATCACTAATTTTTTTTATTCATGCCTTATCAATATATGATGTATATTTCTTTATACAGATATGTTTAAGGTTAGCGAACAACACTCAACATGGTCCTAGCATGCCACCAGTGCAAGATTTTGTGAAAGCAAAATTGCTATCAACTGGATACTTAATAAGACCATGTGAAGGCATTATTCATACAGTTGACCATAAGGATTTAGAGGTATGCTAGCAAAGCATCTAATTATATTTGATGACCAGTTCCTTGAGTTCAAATATGAAGATCAAATATAGCATTAAGTCATTAAGGTGCTTGCTTCTATGCTCTCACACATGAATTATTATCTTAAATTATTTGTCCATGTCCATAGTGATGCTCTATAGACGAGGTTGGTTTGGGATGGATTTGCTTCTTTTCTCTTCACATCCAGAAAGCTACTTTTATAATTGATTAGGAGAAATTTCCACTAGATATCATGCTTCACTTCAATTGGGTATTTCTACTGATTTGCTACTTCCTCTTTTAGGCGCTCGTTCTTCATTGCAATGCTGTTTGTATACGGACGCATCGTCAATCAGAGGCTTGCAAATAAAGTTTTTTCTTATAATTTTTTGCATAAGCTCACGACTCAATTTACCAAGTATTACATGGTTACCAGTAATTTCTTGTATATCTATGTTTCTTTTGTGATGTTCCATGTAGTTATTACTTGAATGGTCTCTGGCAAAAATCGTGTAATTTTTTTACCACTTCATTTATGCAATTGTTATAGTTAAGTTAAAGGCAAATAAACGTTTTAAAGCTTATTTTGGTCATAAATAATGAAATTGGAGAATGTATTGAAGATAGACGAGCCATATTTCCAAGTGTAACTACATTGCCATGCACAATTATTTCTTTAATAATAAACGAGCAAGTTGTCGTTTTATGTATTGAATGCCATGGTTTAAACAATAGTGGTTCAATGGTGAAATTTTTGTTCCATTGAATTCTTTGGAAATATTTGTCAATCTATAACCTGATTTTTGTAAGTTAACCAGACTCTCATAACATTAATAACATGCATAATCCTGAAAATTTGTCACGGAACTTGATTGTCTAAAATGATAGAACTTGATAAATCTATATGCATGTTCGATAAGGGAAAGTTCATTCCAGTATAGCTATAACAAAAGTTGAGTTGATGACATAATTCACGAAAATTCAATATATTTAATACACTTACATTACTTTCAAAATAACTCAGCCCGTGCATCGCACAGGTATATATATAACAAAAATAAGAAAGAAAACAGGTTTTTGGCAGAAACCAGAACCAATTCTGCTGGAATTGCTCACAAAAAGATGTAGAATTGAGGCTGAACGAAAACGGAATTGCGGCGGAAACCAAACTCTTTTATGTTTCCGCATAAAGAATAATAATTAAAAAAAGAATAAAAAATGAGGGAGAGAGAGAGTTAAAAAAAAAAAGAGAAAGAAAAGAATTGTTTACCTTACAGACTTGTTCCTAAGTCTCATAATTCTTTCGTATAAATAGGCGAGTAACAGACTTCACTGAAGCCTAATTTACCATAAAACGTAAAAAGCTTGTTTAAATCAAATTTTTTATGGATCTATAAAATAAATAAATAATCAAAATTCAACAAAAAAAATAATTTCTTATCCTCAAATTTGAAGGATAAAATTTTATCAAATGCACATTTTATTCTCAATTTTTCCATCTGTATTAATTTACTAATGGAAAATTTAAGTTCAAATCAAATCCTAAATAAATAATAAATAAATAATAATAATAACAATAACAATAATAATCAAGAAATTCAAAAATCAAGATTTATTAATTTATTTATTTCATAACAAATAAATAAATCTTGAGGGGGTATTTGTAGACCAAAAAAAATTAAAAAATTAAATGGATTGGGTCGATTTAAATAATAAGCCCAATTAAATTTTAAATTTACTAAAATCCATAAAAACCCAAATTCCCATATCACATTTTAAAATAAACAAATAAATAACCATAATTACTCAATTATCCCTTTTATTAGATATAATTGAGTAATTATCAAAATTAGCACGAATTCTTCCCTATAAATAGGACCAATGGTTCATAAGACAAAGGTAGAAGAAGAAGGAGGTGAAAAGCAAAGCAAGAAAGAAAGCATAGAACGCAATCATGAAGTGTTGAAGAAATTTCAAGGCCGAAGGAAGAGAAGAAATCCTCTCAAACCTAAACTCGATGAACCCCAAGAAGATCAAAATCTTCTTCGAATCAAATTGGTTCATGCCAAGTCTAAGAAGATCAAAGTCTTCTTCAAATCAAATCAAATTCAAGTTTAAGTTCAAGTCTCGAAGTTCAAGTACCGAACAAGTCAAGTCTCAACAAATCAAATTATCAACAAATCCTCGAACATCAAGATTCAAGCCACACGCCCCTCGTCTTCAAATATTCAAATCATTAATCAGAGGATTTTTACAATTTTTCAATTACAAGAAGGTCAACATCACTTGTATTTTATCAAAATACAATTTGTAACGATTTATGTATTTTAATATACGAAATTTCGTCGTACAGGGTCATGTTTATTCAGTTTCTTCAGTCATGGATCAGTTAGTAGTCAGTTGTTATTGAGTCCGTGTACGTTGATTTGGTTAGCATATGGAGTCTTTAAATATCGCCGCTGTTTGTGAATGAATTACAAAAATTTATCCAGAAAAGTTAAAGTGTTACATTGGAGGTTAGGCCCCTCGAAGTGCCTACAAATTTTCAGAGCCGTGTTCTTGTGCCATGGTTGAGGGTACACGCTAAACTCACCTGATGCTATTTCCATGCTTAAGGAAGAAATCGTTCACCTACGTAAGGAACAAAAAAAAAAACAAAAACTAATGTTGGAAGCCATGTTGCACTGACTTAGCAATTTGGCAACCAGTTATCAGCAATTAGTAGTCCACAAAAATATCCACAATGAAGGAAATGTAGGAGAAGGTTCATCCAATACTCAAGGTCGGCTTATTCCCAACCCGTTGTTTGAGGGAAATGGGGGGATACAAGCTAGAACTCTTAGGCTTGATTTTCCCAAATTTGATGGTTCGGAACCTATGGATTGGATCCTTAAAGTAGAACAATGTTTTGGGTATTTTAACACTCCCAATGAACAAAAATTAGATATTGCCTTCTTCCATATAGAAGGGAAGGCTTTATCTTAGTTTAGCTGGTTGAAGGATTCTCGCCCTATTGGTGGATGGGATGAATTTGTTTCAGCCCTTGTGAGGTTTGGGCCCTCGACATATGAGGACTCGATTGGGGCTTTCACTAAATTAAGACAAACATCTACTGTGGAAGAATATCAAACTGAATTTGAAGTGTTATCTAACAAGATAAAGGGACTCGGAGAAGAATTTAGGATCTCAACTTTCATTAGTGGCTTAAAGGATGAACTAAAAATTATTGTTGCCATGTTCAAGCCTAACACAATTTCAGCTACCTTTGATTTAGTAAAATTCCAGGAAGAAGAAGTGACAAGGAGGTATACGGGTGTCTCGGGTAAGTCCTACCAATTAACACTACCAAACACCCCATCCATTACCAAGGTACCTGCTCTCATTCCCCTACCAAGACTACCACTCCCACAAGCCAAACTAGAAAATAAGACCTACCCAAATACCTTCAACCCAAATGGAAAACAAAACCTTCCCATTAAAAGAATAATCCTAACTCAAATGCAAGAAAGAAGGGAGAAAGGGCTATGCTACTATTGTGATGAAAATTTTCACATTGGTCACGGATGTAGTAAGCCTAAAATTTTTCTGTTGGAAGACATAGAGGAGGAAGAGATTGTTGAACTTAGAGAGGAGGAAGGAAACTTAGCAATCATTCACCCGGAAACAAAATTGGAAGAAAACCAGGAGAATTGTTGGGTAGAAGACGAGCTCAAATAGTGTTTCCCTGACCTAGAGGACAAGGTCTTTTGATGGAGAGGGATCTGTTATGTGCGCTGAAGATAGTCGGGTCGAGTAGTGGGCCTTTGGGCCGCTTATTAAGCTCAGTCAATGCATTTAAGTCCAGTCCATTTTTGAGTCGTGTTTTACCAAGTCAATGTTGTTGAGTTTGTCCTTTAAGTTTGGTGTTTGTTGGTTCCAGATTGTATTTACATGGCTCATGTTTATTTAGATTCTTCAGTCATGGGTAGTTAGTAGTCAGTTGTTATTGAGTCCATGTACGTTGATTCGATTAGCATATGGAGTCTTTAAATATCGCTGTTGTTTATGAATGAATTACAAGAATTTATCCAAAAAAGTTAAAGTGTTACATTGGAGGCCAGACCCCTCGAAGTGCCTACATATTTTTTTTACTAACAGAGCCGTAACAGACAAAGCCTTTGTTGCAAGCAAGGCCCTTGGAGTTGGAAGCAAGAAGTTTCAAAACATTTGGATTTTGAATTTTTGTTTAATTTATCGTTTTGAAATTGAAATTTCTGCTTCGTTTGGAATTCTGAAATGTTGTGTTTGGTGGATATGGGGCTATATGAGAGTGCTAAAAAAGCTAGTAAAAGAGAAGAGGTTTTATGTCGACTAAAACAGGTATATTAATTCATGAAACTATGATGCTTTTGTTTGAGTTCTAACTTACATAGTGTAAAATCAAGGATACAATTGTAATTTATCAGTATTCAATACATAAGTAATTGGAACGGAGATGATGGAATTATTAAGGTGGGTAAAGAATTCCGCTTGATCTTTTTAGTTATTAATTACTTGAAATCGTGAGAATAGATTTGAATTGAGTTGTTTTTTTTTTGGGTTCGATGGAAGAGTCGTGATATTATTAATTGTTTTAGGGTTTCATTTTAGCTACGTGTGATGACGTTATAAATGGGTTATTATTATTATTTTTTTATTTTTTTATTTTTAGCGTGTGAATTGATGCCTTGATTTTTATTGTATATTTAGCTTTTCATTTATATTTATTGTATGGACATTTCGTGATTTTGGATCAAGCTTAATGAATTAATGGACTTATAGTTTATTTTTTACTTTTATCATATTATCTGCAGCCAAGAACACTGTCAGAGACGATGGTGTAAGGGGCTTTGATTTTAGTTTGTAGGTATTCTTAATGGCTAAGACCATACATGAACTTAAAATGATTAACATTGTTGGGTTGATATTCTGATTGGTTGAACTTTTTTTTTTTTCAAACATACACCCTATGAGGTATTCCGTATATGGATATGACTTTTTGTTTATTTATATATGTAGATTGATCAAAGTCACTGTATTGGATCAATGCCGAATCTTCTAAAACTATTTTAAGGCTCAGCCTTATCTGGAATATAATCCAGCAACAAAGAAGGAAATGCCCACCATATACGGGGTTTGTTGTTGCTTTAAGCTTGCTGAAAATTTCAGTTTTGGAATATGTCAACTTAACATATATTTACAGGATTTACTTTTGCGTGAAAGGTATGGTACCTTTTGTTGGTAACTTTGTTGAGCCTGGTGATCCACAATGTGCTCCACCTATCCAGGAGGTCAAGACTCCTGTAAGATTTCATATGACATGAAATTCATATCTTTTATTTTTACATAGAAGTTTATAAAGATATGCTTCCATGATGAAGGTTTTCCTCTAAGTGGGTGTCTTCACAATACATGATGAAGCTTTATTTGTGTTTTTAGATACCTACAAAATTTGGACAAAACTTGTATTACTTGTCTTTTTTATTAAATAACTTAATTGTCGTTATTCCACACGCAGAAGGATTCTTTTTTATTCACCTTGTGAGAATGATGATTTAAAATTTAATTTACATTAATATTACTTTGTGTGTTGCCGCTATAAATTAAGGTTTAATATTTTTCTCATCTAAAGTGACTTGGACGTAGCAGCTCATGGCTTCATGGTATTATAGATAACTTTGGATGGAAGCTATATTTCTTGAAACACGTAGAAGCTTATTATAGTTGGCCTAATATGATTTATATCAGCAATATTGATGTAGTGATATTAGTGTTAATTGCCTCATTGTTTTGTTGGAAAATGAAGATTATGCCTGACTAATGATATTGTGACGCATTTATTTTGTAGAGATTCTTATGCAGTTTGATAAACATTTTCCTGTCGTTGATTCATGTTAACGGTCAATGTGGGTAAGTACAAGAGTAACCCATACGACCTTGCATTTTTGTGGTGGCAGTTTGATAGGTAGTGCCACAATAATTCTATTATTTTAGAAACATACATCTGGAATTATG
>NC_036242.1:2635454-2638943 GCF_002742605.1 Olea europaea var. sylvestris | reverse complement strand
GGTGGAAATGTTGATAGAGACAACAATGAAAGCCTGATTGTTTGGAAAGTTAAGGATGAGTTGAAGAACTGCAACCATGTCTAAAATGCAGGACTGAAAATTCCATTTTCAATCTACCATCAAGCTTAGGACTTTAAAACGAAGCACTTATTGGGAGACAACCCAATCTTTCTTCTTTTTGTTTATTATGTTTTCTAGTCATAGGATAATTTTGATTAGTTATTCGTTTTACTTACGAAATCATCCTCCTCCTCCCGTTTCTCTTTAGGTTTTTTAGACATTTGATGGTTTACTAGATGTTTGAATTAAGTAACACTTGTTCCAAGATTTTGAGCTTTAATGATTTAGTTGACCGCTTCGTGTAAGAATGTGATGTCGCGAAACACTTAAATTAACCAAGACCAAAGAGCCAACAGGATTAATAGGAAAGCTAGCATTGGATTACATGCATATCTAGGGAGTCTTTTCTTCATTTCCTTTCCCACCCCTTTATATGTAGACTTAGGATTAGAGCATTGAGGACAATGTCCAGTTTAATTTGGATGAAAAACATGAGTTTCCTTTTATTTTTGTGTATTTTTGTGTGCCTTTTATTTTGTTAAGATATATAAAAAAATTGAAAAATTTGTTTTTGTGTATTTTTGTAAGTTAATTGGCTTGGCAGGCAATAAGAAATATATTGAATTATGAATTGATCTGTGAGTGGTGAATGTGTTGCATGTTTAGGTTAATTTTTGTTTTTCATGTAAAGTTGATATATATTGAGCATATGAATTAAGTTAAGCATTGTGTAGAAATGAGTTAATTTTATAATTGAATATGTTGAAATAGTGGACCATAGATGATAAACCCAAAACCGCTATATTTTACATCTTTAGACCAAATTTAGAATAATTTGAGNATACAAATCAAACTTAGATCACACTTGAAAAAATCAAAAAAAAATTTAGAGGTGTGTGAATCTCACGAGTGGGGATAAAAACAAATTTAACTATTAAGGGTCAAGAATGGAACAACTTATGAATTCATGATGAAATGCTTAATTCTTTAAACATACGTCGACTTTGCATTGAGAAAGTAGACTTTGATTTCTGTCTTGTAATCTTGAAGCTATTCTTAGATTTAATATCATGATTTCAATTCTAAAATAAAATGCCAGGCTAGCCTGTAATATGTTTACATGCTTGTGTGTTTGTTTTAAATTAGGTTATGATTTTCTTTGAGGACAAACAGATGTTCAAGTTTGGGGGTTTGATAAGTATATTTCGTATATTTATTTGGGACTTTAAGTAATGACATTCTATAGTTCTTTTGGTGAAATATAGCCCAATTTGTGTTATATTGTGTCTAATAGGTAAAACTCATGATTTGATGAAAATTGGAGAAAACAAGCGAAAATAGAGAAAAATGGCGAAATCAAAACTTTGGGGGGGATTAAAATGCAATAATTCAAAAGTTGTGTAGGTTTCGGCTATTCAAGAATGCCAATAGTCAATTAGAGTTGAAGAGAAGTCAACACTGATGAGAAATTGTCGAAAATGATCAAAACACATGCAAAAAGAAATTCAAGAAATTGGTCCCAATATTTGTACCATGCATACGCATATGCTTGTAGATCTTACGTACACAAGGTCGCAAAGAGTATCACCCGAGGCCAAATTTCATGTATTTTACTTAAGCATGGTTCAATTCTGGGAAAAAATTGTATTTCCTTATTTTGTTTTGGAAACTTTTGGTATATAATCTTTTAGCACTCTATATATACCATAAGTTGTCCAAAATATGAAAAACCTCCTTAGACCTAAAAATTCATATATTTTCATCAACTTTGGAAGTGAAGAACGAGGCTAACAACGTGAAATCAAGACGAATTACAAGGATATTGCAGTTTCTTCATCCGAATTCAAGATTCACACCAAGAGTGTGAAAAATTCACATATTTTCATTATTTCTTCTTTTCGGGTGATGATTTTTCGATTGTTCTTTTATAATTTAATTCTAAACTTGTTAGACTAGTTATTCAATTGAATTGGATGAGTGTTTGAACCCTATTTTCATTTATATCAATGCAACATGTTGATTTAGGAAATTCTCGTGTTGTTTGATTGATTTTAAATGCTCATTGCACTATTTTGTTGTTTGGCCATTAATTGAATAGTTAGTTGCTTGGTGTAGTACAAGAATACTCACAATAAGTCTAGAATGAAGTAAAATTAATATGTGTAGTTAGAATTTGGAATAATCTCTTTCCACATACAATCTTATTGATAATCTAAACTAGATGTATGACTTTCTTATGAATTCGATCTAGGAATAGGATCGTCCCGTATTAGTCATAGGTTGGTGTATCTTGGGAAAGAGCACTTAACGTATTAGCTTTATCGGTTGTCCAAAATGCATGAATTGAATAGATTAATTATTGAGAGTTGAAATAGATATAAATAGGGGGATACATGAATCCAATACAAGCATTTACATAGATAAAAAAAAAAAAAATCATATTTACTTACTTTCTTAAAGCATAAATTAATATAAATTACAAAACTCAATTCTCTTTTGATGTTACTACACCTCGAATTTGATAAAAACTATTAAACTACAAAATAAACCTTATTCATCGTGAGAACGATACTCCTAACTCACAAATTTTATTACTTGTACAACGATCTCGTAGACTTATGGGATTATCTAGAACATTGTCCACATTAGATTGTCCTTATCCAAAATATCACTTGCTTGGGCTGTTAAACAGAATCCAACCACACCAATATGGATGGTATAAAGTCCTTCAGCTTTTCATACTCCGAGTTGACTAAGGATCAATCGTTTACCTCGACGTTGAAACCATAAATATGCCTCTCTATGAGGTAGAACTAGGAACGACCTCTTTCCTTGTGGAATGGTACTCCACCTTGCAGGCGGAGTTGGGGGAACAATTATTTTTTTATAGTGGCTTCCCTCTGCTCCTGCCCCATTATGTCAACTATTATTAGCAATCGGAAGATGTCATTTCAAATGATATATCATTTGTATCATATTGTTTTCTCGTCTAACTATTTACAAAATGTAGATATTCAAATGAGATCATAGACGTCGAACTCTCTAACATATATCATTCACCATTGAATTAAATTGACTATATATAGTAAATAATTTACTCTCTCCATGAAAGATAGGCTCGCTTTCCCTTTTCGTTTGTTTCAAATAATAGACTACTTTCCTTATTGTGACTATAACTAATATCTTAATTTTTTAATATACTCTTATTTAATGTGTCTTATTATCAATAAATATGAGCTACCATTATTCATTGTAAGAATATAATATGAAAAGTGCATGTAAACTTTATAGTTCCAATATAAATTTATTTTTTTGAGTCTGTATGAAAATAGAAACACGTCCATTTTTATGGAATAGTGGGAATATTTAAATAACTATGTAATTCAGCTATCATTTTGGTCCCACCTATGAAAACTCTTAGCTCCCTAT
>NC_036242.1:2630272-2632371 GCF_002742605.1 Olea europaea var. sylvestris | reverse complement strand
CGTCGGGTCATCTCAAGAATTGTAATGATGAATTGTTATATAAATTATTTTCTAGCTTAGGGAATGATAGGAATGTCAACGAGTCGAGTCGACTCACAAGTCCAAATTTAGGTTCGAGCTTGATTCGAGTAAAATGACGAGCTTTTTTTCAGGCTCGAGCGAGCTTTTGCTCAGCCAAAAAAATTAGGTCCGACCCGAACTTTCGGCTCGACCCTTTCCAAAGTTTTGGAATTTTTTTTTTTTTTTTTTTTTTTAAGTTAAAAGCAACACTAGGCTGCCTTAGAGTGCTGGTAGCGTGTTGCTGCCTTTAAAATTGTTGCTTGTTTTAATTTTATAAATAAAGGCCCGTAAGCTCGAGTCGGTGAGCCACATGGGCCGGCTCGAGCTTTGCCCGACACCACAAAATGGGGCTCGCCTCAAGCCAGCTCGAACTTTTTCGAGTCGAGCCACGAGCGGCAAGAACCTACTAGCTCAATTTCCATCCCTAGGGAATGGGGGACGTAGAGATGGGGGACTAAGGATAAAATGCACTTGAAATAGAAAGCTCCATGAAATAAATGTTAAAACGGAACATATATGTCCCAATTAGAGGTGGGCGTGGATCGATTCAATTCGGTACCAAAATTTTTGGGTATCTAATAAATGGAACCTTCGAGTCCAAATATAATTTTGGAACCATTCGGGTTCGGTTCAGTTCGATTCGATTCCGTACTATAATTAAATTTTTTAACATTTATAATAACACTATATAAATACAACAAATGACATATTCAATCGTAGTTTTACAAATTAACATATTCAAATTTAATAACATGTAAATAACAAGTAGTTCAACAAGATTAATTTACCAATGCTTACAATTTACAAATACCAAAGAGTAGATACTAATACTAAAACTTCAACTATCCATCAATTACTTGACTTGCCATACCATTATTAAGAAACTCTGCAAGAAAAAATTGAAAAAGCACAATTAAGTTATTAACAAATATAAATAAATTCAAATTTGTTCAATTAATAAGATTTAATAAAAAAAAAATATATATATAACATATATTTTATTACCTGTCTTAATGCCCTCATAGGCTATTTTTAGTGAAATGATTCTAACCTCTCATTAGGCTGTTTTTTTGTCTCCTGTTTGAGCATCCAGAATTGGTATCACCTTAACAAAAAACTTGATTAAAATTCACACAAACAATGTAGAACAAAATCATCAAACACTAACGAATGATAGTTGCACCAATTGAACAGAGAGAAACCAGCAAAACATTTTGGAAAACCCTAAGAGCACAAGCTAACTGCTAACAAATTTTATTAACATGATTAGCTGGCTATTTCTCAAATTTAGATGTTGTATACAAACCTTTTAAAACCAATCTTATTAACATGATCAGCTGTCTATTTCTCCAATTTAGATGTTGCATAGAAACCTACCAAAACCAATCTTATTAACTAATCTTATTAAGATGATTTTACCCCTTGAATCCAAGCTCTAAATAACTGTAATGGTTTTGGAATGTCAGAGACTAGTAGACTACCTTGTTCAAATGATCGCTACGGTCACAGTTTCGGTCGGCGGAGGTTACAGCTTCGGTCGAGGGTCACAGCTTTGGTCAATGATTGTATAGGTTTTGAAATGTCAGCGAGACTGTGAGAGTGAATGTGAGAGTCGAGACAACGTTATGCACTTTAGTATATGTGTTTAGGGTTATTTAGTAGTTTGGATCATATTGGGCTAAGAAATGAAACAATAAAATGGGTAATTGGGTAAAAATTAAAAAAAAAAGTTAGAAATGAAACAAATTATTGGGTAAAAAATTTGGATTTAGAAATTGTTAATTTGTTTAGAAAAATTTTAAATTAAAATAATTTAATTTATTCAATAAAAAAAAATTAGAAAAATTCGGTTCTTGGTCTAAAACCGAGAACGGAACCGTACCCATCGATTCTCAATTCAGATACCCGTTCAAATATTTAATTTGACAAGAACCCTCAGCTTCGGTTCGATCGATTTGGTTCAAGAGATTTGCCCAACCCTAGTCTCAATCAATGCACTTATTTGAATTTGTGAAAATTAGGTTTCCACGTGGTAGAAC
>NC_036242.1:2563681-2629412 GCF_002742605.1 Olea europaea var. sylvestris | reverse complement strand
ATTTTTTATTTTTTTTAAAGTTTCGAGTTATGTTATTATTAAATAATAAAGTACAAATTCAAAATGAGTTTTTAAGGGGTGAATTATTTAGAAATAAAATTATTTTTAATTTTTTTCCTTCAAGAGGCGGGGCATCCTTGCCGCGCCCTGAGAAGAGGTGCCCTGCCCCATCCTGCCAACCTATTTAGGGTGGGTTTTTTGCCCCATTCGAGACGGGGGCGTTTTCACATCACTAACCTACCCGCAAAAAAACATATATGTACACACATTGTAATCTATTTTTTAAAGTATAGTGCTTGTTTGATAAAATTTTATTAAAAATTTATGAACTTTTCAATTTTAAGCACATGTTTCATGGAACTCACAACTTTTATCAAATTTTCAAACACACATTTTATTAACTTTTCTATAAATCTGCTGAAACTTTTAAAAGGTTTATCAAACAACCTCATAATCTCTCTTTGCACAATAAGCTCCTATTTGGTTCTAATTTTTCAAGTCAAAAAATTAATTTTTTGACCATTATTTAATATAGTCAGCGTCATTTTTTGACTTCTTGGAGAGACCCACTTTTTTTTTTTCTAACGCTCAAAAAATTGATTCTAAGAATTAGTACTAAACAAGCCATAAGTGTTATTATTGGAAACAGATTTCTAATATTGATGTTTTTATAAATATTTCAACAGACTATAAATGGTGTTATATGTGGAGTAATTTTCTTGGGGACTAGATTATACATGCAAGAGGTGAATAATGAGCAGAAGAATGCAGATTCCACTTCATTGGTGTTGCTCAATACCAGAAACATTGGTGGCTACAAATCTGTGCAGGAGATGGTGAAAACAGATGCAGAGTCACCGTGGGGGAACCAATTTGCCTTTATTCATGTTTCTCTCCCACATTTGACTGAAAACGACTTAACAAATCCTCTAAACTTTGCACTCAAAACACAAGAAACTATAATGAGGAAGAAAAACTCGGCAGCAGTACTTCTCACGGGAAAATTACTTGACGCGGTTAGGAGGTATAGAGGACCTGAGGTATGTATTTCAATTGATCTGTGCTTTACAATGTGCACACGATGTTATACATGCTCGACTAGGTAAAATCTTGGTTGAATTATTTTTAGGTGACTGCTAAATACATTCATAGCACGCTTAAGAACACAAGCATGACAGTATCAAACGTGATTGGACCAGTGGAAAGAATGGCTTTGGCAAATCATCCTGTTAAAGGCTTGTACTTCATGGTTGTTGGGGTTCCTCAGGTACAAATATTTCACAAATCACATATTTTTCTGTTTAAAAAATAAATAGTAAAAGCATTCTGATATTTAAATGTTATTAGATAACATTGTCACAAACTCTTCAAACAATTAGTTTTTCAAATTAGAGATTTTCTTTTTCTCTGAAAAATAAGGAAATTAGTACAAAAGATTTCTCCGTCAATGATTAGAAAAATCTTTAATTATTCGGTAGGTTGAGAAATAGTACATTTATTTAAAAATCCATGTTGAATTGAGCATGACAACAAAACAAATAAATGTATTAAATGTACACCCAAATACCGAAATCTTATTAGATCACTTTTAAACGAGTTTGACTGAATTTGATAACCTTTAATACACAACAATTTACACATATAAACCCATATGATCGATTTAAAAATTCCTTACAATCTCCCACTTGGACTATATGTGTCACCTTACAATTGTGCATTAAACATAACTTTATGAGTACTCAAAATTTTGCTATCATCACCGAATGCATCCCCAAACAATCCCGTCCATCAATCATATCAACATAAGATCAAAGCGGCTTTCACTATTTTCATCGTAACTAAACCCATCAATGGTAACATATATCGATATAATTGATTGACATGGATAAAGCGTGGATGTGTAGTATGAAAATTACATGTAATGTGATCTATAACATACTTATTTCTAACTAGTCCACCTTAATACCTTAGTAAAATCATTTTAAACAAGTTCAGTGATAATAAACCAAATAAACCTTATAGCTAAAAATAACTTTGACCATAAACCATATCCAAAATGACAGTATATCTATCTAACATGAAAAGCAAAAATACAAACTCCCACTGAAATTATATATCTTCAAGAGACATTATACTCATATGAACAGTGTGCTCATGAAAGACTTTGAGTATCAATCCCTTAGTAAGCGGATTCGCAACCATGAAGCTTATCCCAATATATTCTATTGACACCTGTCCACTGTGAACTCTTTTTTTAACAGCGGAACTTGATCTCTATATGTTCTGACTCCATTGGAATACAGCACTGCTGATTTATTGTCACAAAATATCTTGAGCGATCTTTCTATATTGTCCATAATGTACAGCCTAGTGACAAAATTTCGTAGTCCTATTCTATGATTCGATGCCTCATAATACGCTATAAACTCCGTTGCCATAGTAGAAGTAGCTATAAGTGTTTGCTGAGCACTCTTCTAGGAAATAACACCCCCAGCAAGCAGGTAGATGTAGCCTGAAGTGGATCTCCTACTATCTTGGCATCCCGCAAAATCGAAATCAGAATAACTTGCGATCTCCAACTGATCCGATCTCCTATATGTGAGCATGTAGTCTTTTATTCTCTACAAATACTGCATGACCCGTTTGACTGCTTTCCAATGATCCATTCTCGAGTTACTTAAATATATCCCTAGCATTCCAACAATGTACGCTATATCTAGACGTGTACAAACCTGAGCATACATTAGACTCCCTATAATTGAAGAATAAGGAATCTTCTTCATTTATTTAGTTTTCAAGTCATTTTTAGGGCAATGACTTAAACTGAAATTGTCTCCTTTAGCCACAAGGGTGTCACCTGGTTTACAATCTTGCATGTCATATCTTTTAAGTACATTTTTGATATAACTCTTTTGCGATAATTCAAGAATACCCCGAGGATGATCTCGGTGTATTTGAATTTCTAATACAAAAGAGGCGCCACCAAGATCTTTCATCTCAAAATTCTTTGCTAGAAATCTCTTGGTTTCGCGCAATAAGCTTATATCATTGCTGGCAAGCAATATGTCATTAATATATAAAACCAGAAAAATATACCTGCTCCCACTGAACTTGTGGCATTTATAATCATCGATCAAATTCATCTCAAAATCAAATGAGATGATCACTTGATGAAACTTGTAATACCATTGATGAGACGCTTGTTTAACTCCATACATAGATTTCTTTAGTTTACAAATCATTTGATTTGTATCATCCGATACGAAGTTTTCTGGTTATACCATATAAATTGTTTCACCAATGTCACCATTGAGAAACGTTGTCTTAACATCCATCTGATGTAATAAAGATCGAAAATGCACTACTAATGCCATTATAGTACTGAATGAGTCTTTCGAAGAAATCGAAGAGAAAGTTCTTTATAATCGATGCCTTCTTTTTGTGTAAAGCCTTTTGCGATAAAACGAGACTTATACCTCTCTACATCACCCTTCAAATCCCTCTTGATCTTAAATATCCATTTGCAACCAATGAGTTTCGTACATTCAGACAATAGAACGATGTCTACGAAGTCATTGTCCTTCATAGACTTTATCTCTTCATTCATGATATCAAGCCACTTTTGAGAGCTAAAACTTTCCATGGCTTGACAGAAGTTGATCAGATCATCTTCCACCATTCCAATGTCAACTTCATGTTCTTACAGAAATACGATGTAATCATCCAAAATCGCACTTCTCCTCTCTTTAGTGGATTTTCTTAATGGCATTGGTGCTTGAGGCTGTAGAGTTTCTTCTTCTAGAACAATTTGTTAACCTTGAGAGGGAGATACGACATTGTCTTGATCCGGAGTTGTTTCTTGAACAACGTCAGGGATCAAAATTTGATCATTGTCAATTGCAATTGGAGGAATTTCTACATATTCATCCTCAAAGATAAAGCCTGTAACCCTTTCTCCCTCCGCAAACTCAACATCCTCAAAAAACCTAGCATTTCCTGTCTTGAAAATTTCCTTAATTGTGGGATCATAAAATTTGTAATCCTTGCATCTTTTAGAATATCTAATAAAGAAGCAACTAATGGTCCTTGCGTTTAGTTTCTTTTCATTTGGCTTATAGGTCCTCGCCTCAACTGGACATCCCCAAATGTGTATATGCTTCAACTAGGCTTCTTGTCCATCCAAAGCTCATAAGGGATTTTATCGACGGTTTTAGTTGGAACTTTGTTGAGTATATGTGCTGCGATCTTTAATGCCTCACCCCAATGAGATTTCAGTAAGGTAGAATGGCTAATCATACTCCTCACCATGTCCTTAAGCGTTTTGTTTCGTCTCTCAGTAACACCATTCATAGTGAGCGAATCCGGCATAGTGTACTATGGGAAGATACCGCATTTCTCTAGAAATTTAGTAAATGGTCTTGGATGCTTTTTACCTGAATCGTCATATCTGCCATAGTATTCAACCCCACGGTCAAATCTGATGCCTTTAATCCTTTTTTCGAGTTGGTTTTCAACCTCAACTTTATAGTTTTTGAACATATTCGGTGACTGTGATTTTTCATGAATGAGATATATGTAGTCATATCTTGAAAAGTCGTCTATGAATGTTATATGATATTGTTGACCATTCCAAGAACCTGTAGGAAATGATCCACAAATATTCGATGTATAAGTTCTAAGATGTCTGAAGTACTGTTGATTTTAAATCTCCTTTCATTAGTTTGTTTTCCATTTATACAATTAACATGCAAATCATAATTTGTGAAATCAAGAGGGTCGAGAATCCTGTCAGACACAAGTCTTTCAATTCTCATCTTGAAGATGTGACCTAATCTCTTGTGCCACAACGAGGTAGAATTCTCCCAGGTTAATTTTTGCTTTACATCTCAAGTACTTACATGCAATGATTCATTAAAAGAAACAATTGCATCAATTAAATAAAAATTATTGTAACCTGATAAAGAACCGAAACCAACTAATTTTGAATCATGAAACATACTAAATTTTCCATTTCCAAGTGAACAAGAATAACCAAATTTGTCCAAAGTAGAAATAGAAATCAAATTCTGTCTAAAAGACGATATAATAAATCTCTCATTAAGATCCAAATAAAAACCAGTCTTTAAGAATAATCTAAATTTTTATATTGCCTCTACTTCCACCGTCTTGCTGTCGCCAACATAGATGTATCTTTCACCATCGCTTGGTTTTCGACAACGCAGACAACCCTGCATAGACACACTGATATGAGTTGTTGCACCAGATTCTATCCACCATGTATTCTAAATACCGAAGTTTAATTAACCTCAGAACAAATCAAATGAAGAAGAATACATTTCTTCACACGTCATGCGCGATAATTGGTGCAAATCTTCTTCCTATAACCTGCACCTCCACGGAAGAAACAAGCACTTTCAATTAGTTCCTTATGCTGTTTCTTTTGCGATGTTGTTCCCATTGCTTCCTTATCTTGTTCCTTTTGTCCTAGGAAGTGGTGGCTAAATGTGCACTTTCTGTCTTCTCATACTTCAATCTTTCCTTTTCCTGGACACAGTGTGAGATGAGCTCATTAAAGGACATGAGTTCTTTTGATAGTTGTAACTCACCTTGAATTGACTAAAATGTGCCGGAAGGGATATCAGAACCAAGTGCATCAACAAGTCTTCAGATAAATCCAACTTAAGTGCCTTTAGTTTTCAAACAATGTGAGAAATTTCCATAATGTACTCTCGAATGTTTCCTTTCCCTTTATACATCATTGAGACAAGGTTTGTCAAAAGTGTACTTGTTCAGCCTTTTCATTCTTGGCAAACCTCTTCTTAAGATTCTCAAGGAAATTTTTAGCCGTAGTCACCTTATCGGACATAGTGCCTCGAAATACTTCTAGAATAGCATGCTTCATGACCATTAAGTTTATGTGGTTCGATCGTTCCCATTTTTCATTTTCCTCTTGTCGTCAGAGGTACTCTTATCAGTAATTGCAGTAGGTTGATCAACCTGTAAAGCAAGGTCCAGGTCCATGAGTCTGAGAACAATCATCACGTTCTCTTGTCATGCCTTGAAGTTTGTGCCATCTAGCATTGGAATTGAATTGATGCTAGCAGATCCTGAAACTAAATTAGAGAACGATTATTACGAATAACTCACGTGAATATCTTTAATATGCAAATAATAATAATATCAAATAATGGTAGGGCCCATCATAAGATACCTGGCACAATATCAATATTTAGTTTTTGGACAGAAATATTGACTTGTAAGTGGTACTCTTAGTGTAGTGATCAAACATTAACGATAAAATAATATGTCAATCAACAAACCTTTCTTTGGATCGATTTATTGATTACATATTAAACCAAATAATCACCACATGTTTATTACCACAGGTGCACGCGCAATTCACCTAAATACTGACATTCCTTTGGGCCGATCAATATTCTCTTGAAAAAATGTATGCACAAACACCTTTTAATATTCTAAGTTAATTAATTTTCACAAGAGAAATTGCTTTGTCAACATATTGCTTCAATTAATTCACTTTCGAATATTATATCTCTTAAAATAGTCTTTAATACCAAAATTTGAGAGAGAAAACCACAAATTTTGCATATTTTATTTAGTTTTAAACTTTAAGGGCCTAAGGGTTAATAATTCAAAACTTTAGGGGGCAAAATTAATTAATTCCAAAAATTAGGGGCCAAAATTAATAAATTTGAAACTTTAGGGACCAAAAATTAATCAATTCAAAACTTTAGGGGGCAAATTATAAAAAATTAAAGCTTTGGGGGCCAATTTGAATTAATTATTAAACTTTGAGGGCTTTAATTATAAAATTCAGCACTTTAATAGCCCGAATTAATTAATTTTTAAACTTTAGGGATTCAATTATTAAAACAAGAACGTAATGACCCAACTTGGATGAGCTTTAAACTGTTAGGGACTTGAATCTTAAATCTATAACCCTAACCCTAATTGCAAGTAGGGACCTCAAGTAATCTAATTTGTACATAAGACCCCGCCCCAAAATCTTCCAAAACTGAAACTGAAAACCCTAAGAAAAATTCTTCCTTTTCTCCCTCGTAGCGATGCCGAAGTCGGTATCTCTTGCAGCGGCGCCCGTGTTGTTGCTGTGCAGCTACCAGAAAATCGAAACAATTTTTTTTTAAATCCACAAAAATATGTAATTCTTCAAAAAAAAAATCCATAATCTGAAAATTTCTTAATTATTCTAATCCGAATATGGAAGTCAATAACGAGAAATATACCGCAAAAGTTCTCGAATTCAACAAACTATAGATCCAAAATTATTAAATTTGAAAACTTCGAAAAATATTGCAAGAATCAAATATATAATTCAATTTTCAATGATTCAATACGAAAAAGGCTCTGATACTACTTGTAGGAGAGTTTATTACCATAAAATCACTAGATCTTCATGTTGGATCATCGAGATATACATGAATTATAGTGGAAGCGTACCTGAATCAGACATGATTAATGCAATAGTTGAATCTTACGATTTAGTTTTCCAAATCAACACGCAACCCGTAACTCTCTCTAGTGATGGGAGGCATAACATAATGAGCAAATACGTACATGTGATTTGGGGATCATAACCGTATTTATATATTGGTGCTCTTTGGCCTAATTCGGCCCATTATAGAATTAGGAATCTGAGTCTGGTCTCTACACATAAAAGACTCATGCTTTAATTGGATGCATTGAAGCCCAAATACCGAAATCTTATTAGATCACTTTTAAACCGACTTGACCGAATTTGATAGCCTTTAATATACAACAATTTACACATATAAACCCACATGATCGATTTAAAAATTCCTTACATTACTTTCTTCATTAATTACATAGGTAACATGTAAACTATCAGACTCATGTTGACTAAGATTTTTTAATTCTATAATTTGACATCATTTTCAATCACAATTACTTAAAATCATACATTTTATCTACTTTTTAACCACACATTTTTTAGAACCCCTCAACCCTAGAGCTATGTAGTGTAATACTATGAACATGTATCGACCTAATTTTTGAGTTGAAATCTGTTGTCACTTTAGTTATCTTTTCAATGACAAATTCCTCATTTACTAACAAAAACTGATGAATGGATGTCTCAAATATATAGTAGGGTCTCGACTCTATTGACCCCTGAACTCCGACTTCATGATAAATTGTCCGTAGGCCCTACTTTAGCAGATTTCAGTTCGATTACAAAAGTTAAGTTTGGCATTTCTTTGTCACCCTCACAAAAGAGAGATTATGATTGTTCCTTGTCACATCAACCGCCCAATCTCACACACTTGCCATAAGTGATGTAATCACTGCCAAATGCTACCAATCTAAGGTCCGGAATCTTCAATTCTTCAAAGGTCATCATTACTCAGGAAAACATTGGCACATGGCCACCGACCTCATCGTCCAATCACAAAAGAATTCGGCGACCCGAATTTCGAGTTCGGTATTGTAGCTAATTTGACTGATTTGACGTAATTTCGACTGGGAACCATGTATAAATAATGAAAGAATAGAAAGAAAAACAATAACAAACTCAGTACACAAAAACAAAGAAAAATTTAAAGTAATTTCCCCGCTATTATCTTCTGATGACACTTCTTTCTTAAAGTTGATTCGAAATTAACTCTTACAAATTTCGACGTCAACAGGCTCCATATTTTCTCGGATAAAGAATGGATACAAAATCTTTTATATATATTTTTTCAGCCTTTTGAACATGCAAAAAATGTTGTTGAATTTGCAGAATCTTACAATAACTATGGTGAGCTACATGGGACAGCTGAGGATTGCAGTGGGAACAGAAAATGAGCTAATAGATCCTCTCAAGTACAAATCTTGTGTTGAAAATGCCTTTGATATAATGTTCAAAGCCGCCACTGCGGCAACTCCGCCGCCAAAAAATATATGAGATTTCTATTGCTTTACCATAATTCATATTTTCCCTTTTTATTTAATAGGTTCTCTTTTATGATGGCAGTTTTACTTTCTTTTCTTCCTTTTAGCCCTTAATTTTATGCATTTTCACATGATCAAAATTATAGTACTTTACGAATTACAAGGATTGATATTGGAATAATATTCTTTGCATCATTGGGTTTATAATAGTATGTAGTAACTTTTCATAAGAATCAATGTGATGTATTTTCATTATTGGTGGAATTAGAAAAAAAAAATAAAAAAGTAAAAACAAATTTTGTGTGGATAAACTCATTTTTTTTTTTTATTAATTCCTATTTAATTCTACTCTCTATAGTAGTGCTATAAGACAACATTTACTCAGCCCAAAAATCTTTTGATGCCCAACTTGGCCCATGTGGGCATGAGTTGGATTTTTGTCAAGCCCTTGTTGGAATCTATACATATTGAGATGGGAAAACAACACAACTGCTACAATTTAAGAATCACATTTCAAACCTCACAATCTTGTTAAATTATTTCATAATTCAGGTGTTAAATCAAAATTTTAATATTAATAAATAATATAAAATTAAAATAATCTGCCTACGCATCCCCATCGGCCCATCCCACACTACCTCACCAAATATCACTTAGAAATTGTAATTATTTCATATCTATCATCTCTCTCATCTCATTCTCTCTCTCCCATGTGGAAAACGCCACTGAAAAATCGTCGTTGGAAGAGGGAGACGCTGCCGGAAGACGTCGTCGAGCCTCATGGGCGAAGTCGCTGCAGCTATTGCTCTGTGCACCGGTCTCCACTACAGCCGCATCACAGCGCTACAGTTGATCGACGCCTCACTGGCCTGATTTTGTGAAGCTGTAAAATAAATTTCGGTTTTGGTTTTGTAAAGCTGTAAAAGAAATTAAGTTCCTTGATTTTAAAAACGTTGTTAACCCTGCCAAATTGCATCCCTAAGGCTAGAAGTGCAGAACAGCAGCTAGCTTGAAAGTTGAAACCACCGTGAACAACTTTTGAGAGCATTTGGTCGTATCTCGTGTGCTTGGTATAATTTTTGCATCGAGCACTGCAGCCTGTAGGCGCTCCAAGTTTTGTTGTCATTTGTCAACAGATTTATCTGGTAGGTAGAATGGAGTTGGCGTGATTGTGATGAAGGAATTGGTGACGTTGCAGTGTCAATGATAGCGGTGATAATTGTGTTTGGAAAATGGTTGTTTCACTGGTTTGCTTATTTTCAGCTTGCTGATGCGGCATTTTGCATTTTGGTTGGGGTGGGATTGGGGGTGGAATGGTGTGAAGAGTGTCTCGTTGAGAATATTTTAATATATAAAAAAGAACACATTTATTATTATTATTATTATTATTATTATTATTAAAATTGATAATCATGATCAATAAATGATGTGACTTGAAAAATGTGAAATTGTGACTCGCAATTTATTAAGCTGTGGTCAAATTATTTGATAATTTGTGATCGAAAAATAACTTTTAACCAATTAGTTTGATAATCTGTAATCGTGAAATAAGTTGTGACCTATAAAATTTGTGACTTGTGACTCAAAACTAACACGTTGCCTATTAATTTGATCATTCGTGATCGGTTAAGAAATTGTGACCTGTAAAATTTGTAATTTGTGACGACTTATTTCAAGATTTTTCTTTCCCCATTTTAATGCACTCTACATTCTCTTATTTCCAAATTAACTAAGCACTCAAACTATCCCCTTTTAATTAATTCAAAAAACACAAATCTTACAAAATTTGTGGTTCGAACATCAATATTTCAAAATAATAATAATAATAATGATGATGATGATGATGATGATGATGATGATGATGATGATGATAATAATAAATGTGTTCTTTTTTATATATTAAAATATACTTAATCATATAGGGTCACGTTAATATATAAACAGTCACGACCACCAACACCACCATTGATACCACCACTCCCCCACCACCACCTCCAACCCATCATTCCATCATTTGCACCTGCACCTAATGGCTCAGAAAGAGGCACAATCACAAGATGTGAATATCTGTGACCAAATAAATCTTCAATGTGACTGTTTGTGACCAAATTTGTTTTCAGTGTTGCTATTTGTGGCCAAGTCAATCTTAACTGTGATCAGGTCACAATTAACACATGGTGATCTCAACCAATCACAATTAATACAGAATGGTCACAACCTTAACTGTGACGCTATTTAATCAAGTCACAATTGGTCACAATTAATACAAAATGGTCACAACAAGTCACAATAAGTACAAATTTGATAAGGTCACCACAAACAAATCTACACACTCCTCGGACTAGCACCACAATCCACCACTCACATCAAGTCACAATTGGTCACAATTAATACAAAATGGTCACAACAAGTCACAATAAGTACAAATTTGATAAGGTCACCACAAACAAATCTACACACTCCTCGGACTAGCACCACAATCCACCACTCACATCAAGTCACAATTGGTCACAATTAACACAAAATGGCCACAACCTGAACCCGTCACAATAAGTACAAATTTGGTAAGGTCACCACAAACAAATCTGCACACTCCTCAAACTAGCATTACAATCCACCACTGGTCACCACCACCATCACGGCATCACCTCCAATGGACCACCACCACTACCTTCAACTCAAATTCACAACCATAAATGGGCTAGCAGATTTTTAATATGTCATCTTCACACAGTAAATTCTCTAAGATTGAACACGACCATATTGACTACTCAATTTCTATTTAAATTACTATTAAATTAACTTGTTACATCTATTTTCTAAATCATAAATTATTGAATTAATGGATTACAATTTATATCTCCATCACAGATTATCAAATGAATCACAATTAACCAATTAAATGGTCACAAATTATCATTTAATCTTCCCCACCCTTCACCACCTTCAGCACAACCTGTCACCCCCAACATAACCCACCACCACCAACACTTTCAATAAACCTTAGCCACCACCACAAGCATCACTGTACGACCACCACCACATGTAAATCATCACCACACACCACCCACAGTTCATCATGCCTCAAAAACACACGTTGATCGTCAAAATTCAGAAATTAAATCTTCAGTTGGCAAAAGGCCATATATACTAATACAACAAGAACAACCTTTTTTTTTTTTAGCACAACTTGACATCTTTCCAGCGAGTTGCAAAAATATGATGCAAAAATCAAGTTAACTGCAACAAACTGCAAATCTCAATCTAGACACCACCGTATAAACGCTCTACACACCAGCGACGAAGGCACCGCAACCACCCGAAATCACATACCAGCGGTGGCGACACCGTGAGCGTTGCCGGTGGTGGCGACATCTTGAGCGTTGCCGGTGGTAGTTTGTGATAGAGAGAATGTAGAGAGAGAAGATGATTAGGGTTTCACCACCTCCCCAAAATTTTCAAGCCCTTCAACAACCCCGATCGTGAGTGGAGATGCAAACCATAGCTGTGAGGCGGCGATTAGCGTTGCTATGTCTTCAGGTGAAGTCGCCGTGAGGTATTCGTCGGAGTCAGCGAACTACAAGAGAGAGAGAGAGAGATAGGGGGTGGGGGGGACAAGAGAGAGATTGCGTAATTTGGGTGTGGTGTGTTGGGTGAATACATTTATTTAATCTAACATTAATTTAATAATTAATTACCACCTGAATTATGAAATTAAACTTAAACCTCTTTATTTATGAAAACTTGTTTTTAAATCTAGGCTTCCAGGTAATTTTTTGACTAGAAAAAATTGTAACTATCATACTTTAAGATTATATTTTCAAAAATATCAAAATTTGAGAACCTTTTCATAAATCAGGTCATAGTTAAAGATTTTTTACATGAAAATAGATAATAATTGATTTATATAAGATAAAAATATGGACATGAATTGATGGTTATTAAAGATAATTTTCTATCGCCATATTCCTTCACTAAAAATCTGCTTACAATAAATGTCTCTTATTTTAACGTTTCTAAGAACATGGAGAGAAAAATTATTGTACAGTTTAGATTTTTTACAAAATTGTATCATTTGTGATATGCATGACATGCAAACTTGTGACCTTTGCAAAATGTAAATGTAACCAAGTGACATGCAAAATATTGCTTGATAATAAGTGCGACGTAAAAATAAAATACATTGATTGTGAATTATATAGTTTATGTGTGTTACATATATGACGTCTAACCATGACGGTGAAGAAGGAAGAGAACAAGTGTCTCTCTCTCTCCTAATAATATTGAAAGTTGAAACACTAATAAGAATCACATTTTGAATAATTTGAATTACAAAAATTAAAAATCAAATATATATTTTCATAATCAAAAGGGTTGGGGACGAAATAAAAACATATACTAAAAATATAAATTAAATAGTTTTCAAAAAATTGAAATATTTTTAAAATAAAATTACATGATATGTGAAAAAAAAAATTATAATTGAAATTTAAAAGTATGACTCTCTAATTTTCTTTATACACTTAGGGACATTGTTTCAACGATGTTACTATTCTGTACAAAATTACGAAGTAATTATATTTTTATGTTTTTGTAACAATTTATTGTATGAATTTTCAATAGAATTTCAAAGACGGATATTTTTGGTCAAAGGAATTGGATCGACATTATTATTTTCTTCTATATGAAAAACACATTCCATAGCTGTTCATAGGGTCATTGTCCGCAACTTATCTCTAGTTGGGACGAAGATATACTAGTTAGTCCAGGAATTGACTTGAGGACGGGAAATATGATCTCACGTTGACTCTTATTTTATGCATTTAAATGTAAATCATATTGAACTCATAAAAATATAACAAAAAATAAATAAATAAACCAGTAAATTGGGCAACAAAGCAGAAGAATAATTACCTTCCACTTCACAAAAATTCCCCGGGATAAAAAACGAGATTGCTTCGATCCCACCCGCAACATTATCATCCTTAGTCCTAAGAGAGGAGGAGGCTGTCACATCTGCCGACCTGACGAATATCCTTGTGAAAGACTGATTAGATGTCTACTTTATCTTATGTCAGTAATATCAGCCTAGAAATATAGGATAACTTACCCTTTGTCAATATAATAAATGCACGTGTAAGAATAATGTGATGTATAGAAGGAGGTAGAGGCACGTGGTTCGAATCCAACGATCACCACGTCTTCCCTAAACTCTGTATATACCCTTCCCTTTGAGAGAGAAAAGAGAGATGTGTGGAACAAAAGAAAACAACACATATATAGAAAGAGAAAAAAAGGGCGAAAACCCATGAAAAATAATAAGGGACAGGTATATTAATTTTTGTCACAATTTGGAGAGGAAAATAAATACTACCCGTGAAAAAGAATAAGCCATTGAATCTCTTATTTGTTTCCTTTCCTTTCTAATCACATGCAACTGTTTCAAGTACATCAAGGTGAAATCAGATTCACGCATCTTGAAGTTTTTCGATCACTTTAGTCAACATCCGAACTGTTTAGTCGCGCGTACCCTCTGCGTTCAGTTTCACCTCCAAATCGAACAAGCAATCTTAACACACTAGAATATACAGCGTGGACGCCTATAGACTCGTCATCTGTTGGTGCCATTTTTGAGTGTCAACAGATTATCGCTATCTGTGGAAAGAGGTGGCCTGTCAAGGAAGTGCTGAAAGAGGCAACTCAAAAGGAACTTTGCTAAATCCTTGAGTAAAAGAAAACAATCCCAGTAACAGAGCAAAAAAAATAGTTACCTATCAAGGAAGTGCAACTATGAGTTCGACAGAGAAAGAAATTTCACCTAAGTGGACTAGAGGACACTTCGGTGAGGAAGCATCTTCACAAAGCACCCTAATAATCCACGAGCCATTGCCAACTACTCCAGCAGTTCACCACCAAAGAAGTGGCTCGAGGAGTAGGCCAAGGCATGTAGCGAGGCTCGCTAGGGAGTTGGCCACCGTCGTTGCAAACATGAGGGCCATCTCCCCGATAAAATGTTGTCATACAAGAACTGCTAGGCCATATGCAAGGTCAATTGCCTAACTCCTTGCAAAGCAACAAGGAGGTTGTTTCTCCGGAAACAGATGTGGGTGTGGATATGGTTGCCAACTACGCCACCTACCAAATGACTGGGAAGATTGTCGTTTCGTCAGACTATAGTAGAGCAATCACACCGAAGAGGTCGGCCAGTGTCTTTGATAGACTTGATTTTATAAGGAACAGGCGAGATTGACCCTACATTTTGCCTGCTCAAGCCAAACTCCTCCTGTCCCCTTGAGCCAACCACATCTGTTTGACCCTCCATCAGTGGGAGGTCAGCATGGACAATCTCAACTGGAAGGCGCAATTGAACTCGCCCATAGATACATGCATCCTCCACCAAGGAATATGCGTGAAAGACGAGCTGCATTAGCTTGAATGCGACCCAACAAAAACTGACCGCACGGGGAGAAAAATATAAGCCCAAGAAAATGTGCCTCCAAAAATCGGCCATTCTAGGTAGAACCCTCTTGTGAAAAAAGGTGCTAAGGTATATAACTATCGGGTCGAACTCCATAACCCCGGCAAACATGAGTCGACCTTCGCAGCAGATCAATGAACTAAGGGCATAAGCCTTACAAAAAAATGCTCTGCTACCTTCTCTATCCCATCCAAAAGATGTGGCTTGGAGACGGAAGTCTTAAGAACTACTCCCATGAGGAAGATTAAGGCCTAGCCTAAAAGGATGAGCTCCAATCTTGTCCATCTCAGGTTGAACCCTCTTGAGAAAAGAGGCTCTAAGCCATATAATTGTCGAGTCAGGCTCTATAATATCAGCTAATAAAGGCCGACCTCTCAACAAATCAGCGGTGAAAAAAGTGCGATATGCTGTCTTCTCCATCCCCGTAGAGAATGGTAGCTAGGGGAAAGAAATTTCAAAGATGGCCTTTGTGGGGAATGAGACACTATGCCTAAAAGAGTGAGCCAGAACACTTAGGAAAATTCTCAAGCATTGCCCTCTTAATAGAAGAGGCGTTGAGGCACTCTGCTGCCAGGCCATGTTCCATAACTCCAGCAAAGTTGAGCCAAAGCAGATTGGGCATAAGCCTCGTAGAATTATGTTATCCGCTGAAGCTTTTGCTCAAAGGATAAAGGTCGACCCTCATGTTGTTAATGGACTAAAGACTTCAACCCCATTCAAAGAGGCAAAAAGATGAGGGTCAGAATAGGTTGAAGAGGCCATAGCTCTACCTTATGTATGTCCTCAAAAAATTGTACAATGTACTTGTAAAAAAAGTCTGTCCAAAGAAAATGTGAAGAAGAAATCACTTCGACTCAATTGCCTTCATATAGAAAATGATAAGGTATGAACCTATAGGGGCCACCCCATAAATACATAAATCCCCTTCAACTAATTGTAAAAGAGGATCATGCATGAGAGATTAGCTCAGCCCTGCGAAATGAAAAGAAAATTAATTACAAGTGTCAAGACTTCGGCTTGGGCGACAGGATCGATCATCTTGCCTTAGAAAAATATATATGCATATATAACAAGCCAAAGAGTTTCGGAAGATAGGACATCAGCTCCCTTCGTAAAATTCTAATAAAAATTCGAAGTAAATAGCCTTGGGCAACAGTAACCTTGGCTCCTTTTCTCGGGAATTCAGCAAAATATTTATTTTGCTGTAGACAGCTTCAACACATAACTTCAACTCTTTCATCAACACTTCAAAACCAAAGACTTAGCCTACTTCAAGGCTTCAAACAACGTCCATGATAAGTGCTTGTGCAAATTTTTATTTCACTTTTAAATCCCCAATATGTGAATATCTATGTCTGGATTTGGGGACAATTGTGATTACTGTTAGCTTGTATGTCACATTATGGCTAGCATGCCTCATGACCCATGACGTCATTTTTACTAGTTCTAGTATGCATGTTACGTTACAAATGCTTTCATCGGGCATATGGCATGCTATAATGCATGATAGGCTTCTTGTATATTATATCTTGAAAAATGTGAGATGCCATTTATGAGTATTTGGAGGGGCAAGTTGGACCCCGTGCTTATTGGATATATGTGAAGTGGATTGGTTTAGTCCACTTACAGAGGAGATGCTACCCAAGTTTCAACAAAATATATAATATTTTCTGGGGCAATTCCTTTGAAGGAATAAAAGAAAGTCGTCCAAGAGGCACTTCTATGAAAATTAGCTAAAGAGGTATCAGCCCATAAAGGTACTTAGACAAATATATATACTCAAAGTACTTCGAAAATGGAAGAAAACAAGCCGAAACCCAAGAGGTTCAACTCGGAAAGATGAAAATGGCCCAAAGAGGCACTTCTATGAAAAGGAAGGCCAAGGGACTTGACAAAGAGCTGGATCCTACAAGGACCACCTCAAAGAAAAGGCACAAGATGCCCATAAAAAAAGAAAAAAAAAAGAAAAAGAAAAAATGGGGGCTTGCAAAGTACCCCCAATTGCGCATCAACAAATCGAGCTTGGATACGACACAAAATTCACACGAAAAAGGTAAATTCTATGTAAATATATTTACAAATGAGGGCAAACAACCATTTACATCCATTTACGTTACAAAAAGCACTTCGAAGTATCTTAGAAATGTACAACCATACAATACGACTACTACATCAGTTACATAATCCACTGAAACTCTCCCTTTTGAGGGATGTCTACCATATATAGCAATTTTTACAATTACACTTCTAGACCATGTTAAAACTCAAGTTATGGCTACAAATACACTTTACCTAGTACATTCCGACAGAGCGATAGCCTAGCAGCTCAGGGGAGGTACGTCGGTATCAACCCTTGAGAATCCACATAGTGCCACTGAGGGCACTTCAGATAGGAGTCGCACCCCTTTTGCAACATAATTTATGCGATGCAATGGGCGACCCGTCGCACCTTAGCACTGCTCTAAGAGTGTTTAAAGAAGATTGTGTTGAGGTTGCAGTTTTATTTTCAAGGGTCCGAGCATCCAATGCATTATACCCAAAAATTATCCAACTTGTACACCCTATGGTATCGTTCGAAACTAAGTAATCCCTTGCACTAATTCTCATTGAAATCCACCAAATGCAAATATATTTTCGATCTTGTCACAAAGACACCTATGTGTCAACATGACTTATACAAAGAAATGAGTATCCAAGCAAATGAGCCTTTTATAGGCAAGCACATGCATTCTCAACTATTAGATCTCAAAGATCTAAGCCATCCAAATTGGAGTCACATATGGACCGTTCATTGCATCTGACATTTCAACATTCATTGTTCAAATCAAAACACACATTTAATAGCATGCATTGAAAATAAGAAACGCCATCCTCTTCAAGAAGGCCAAACGACAGCATAACAATCTGTGACAATAAATGACAAAAGGCATTCAAACTGCCCAAACCGTCTCACATGACATATCACTTCGGTCGAAATCTAACCACTTCAACAACGGTACAAACCACCTTGATTTTTACAATTCATGGCTTTGAAATTTATGACCTCGGTTCTTCGTGAACATACTTTGAGAAAAAGTTATTCATTTGTACAAGGCATATGAGCCTCGTTCTCAGTTTCGATGACTATTGTTGTATATTTTTGGTAAGTCTAAAACTCTCATATAAATATTTAACAATTAGACTTGGAGGGCTGATGTTGCTCTCCGTATTAAGTTAGCCATTAGAGGCAACACGTGGAAGCCCCAATGACGTCACTGGAGGTGTTAGCCCAAACATATGAAAGACGAAGCAACAAGGTTACAAAGGCTACAGAAGCCGAAGTCCTTGTTCTAGCTAAGCTGCTACTCAACCAAATGCATGCCGAAGCCCTGACGAAGGGTGTTTGCCGAAGTCCTCATGTACACAACTTGCAGAGATTCTGAAAGACAAGGCTGAAGTCGTAAAAGACGATGAGGCTGTCACATCTATCGACCTAACGAATATCTTTGTAAAAGACTGATTAAACGTCTACTTTATCTTATGTTAGGGATATCAACCTAAAAATATAGGGCAGTTGACCCTTTGTCAATATAATAAATGCATGTGTAAGAAGGATGTAATGTGTAAAGAAGGAGGTAGGGGAACGTAGTTCGGATCCAATGGTCACCACGTTTTCCCTAAACTCTATATATACTCTCCCTTTAAGAGAGAAAAGAAAGATGTGTGGAACAAAAGAAAACAACACATATATAGAAAGAGAAAAAGAAGAGAAAACCCGGGAAAAAGAATAAGGGATGGGTATATTAATTTTTGGCACAATTTGGAGGGAAAATAAATACTACTCCATACATTTCAAGCCATTGAATCTCTTATTCGTTTCCTTTCCTTTCTATTTACATGTGACTATTCCAAGTACATCAAGGTGAAATCAAATTACCGCATCTTCAAGTTTTTTTTTATCACTTTAGCTGACATCCGAACTGTTTAGTCATGCGTACCCTCTGCTTTAAATTTCACTGCCTAATCAAACAAGCAATCTTAACACACTAGAATCTGCCCGCTTAGGCACGTGTGAACCTGACATCTATTGGTGCCATTTTTTAGCATCAACAACTATTTTAATGGTCATGACTAATCCAGTAAACCCACTCGTGGATCTTAAAAATGAAAGATAAGTGCTACACGTACAGCGAGCTTCAGAGCTCGATGTACAGTCCCCCACAAGAGGGGGCTCACGATTTTTTTATGGACGTGGGCCCCTTCTCTTGTGAGAGAGCTGTACACCGAGCTGTCAAGCTTGGTGTACAAATAAAAAAATTTTAAAATGAAATATATTGGTGAAATGATCTACGATAGGGCCCTTTAATAGCATTATTTTCATGTTTACTATTGTAGCTCATATTAAAATCAATCATTTTCTTTATTTAGTATTTTTATAATATTATCAATGTCATCTATAAGAATTAGTTTAACGTGTGATGGCTGCGATAATCGTACATTGCACTATTCTTAAAAAAACAAACAAACATATATATATATATATATATATATATATATATATATATATATATATATATATATATATGAGAGTGTGTGTATATCTTATGAGAGTGTTGTATCAATACTAACTAATGGTTATATTACTTATATAAATCATTTTATATTTCTAATTTAATTTTACATAACTTAACATGAAAACAAAATATAATTTAATAATTTAGTAAAATTTAAACTTCAAACCTATTCATATCAGCTTGGACAAAAGTATAATATCATTCATATTTGTTGCGGAAGAATGACCACCAATGTGTACTTTTAGAATCAATCTACCAATCTTGATCTTATCAAACACATCCAACGAACCCAAGCCACACCACTTCTTCATTTCGGTTGCTAACTGTTGCCCCCACAAAGGACACAAAAATTGAGTATTATTTCAGGCACAAAGGCTTGATAGCCACAGAGGCAAGAGAAATGGGGAAAACGACAAGCACAAAACAAGGAAGAAACTACCGATTTTTGCTCTCAATAAAAGGGTAAAATAACACACGGTCTCAATTAAAAGAGGGCAATACATATATAGATATAGTTAGGGACTAGGTTTAGCAATGGATTAAGCCCAAAAGAAAACCAATAAGTGTGCCAAATATATTGATAAGTGAGCAAACACTAAAAGCCGTCCAAGAATTGAAGAAATCATGAGTGTATCCAATTAAATTGGATCATTTCAAATGGTCTTAAATGATTTTTGGGTGTAGCCATTTCATAGAGATGTTGATAATTATTCAATCATTAATCAAAGCCAACAGTGGAATTTCCAATGAGTAACATCATCGCTTGGGATTTATTTGATATCAAAACCTAACAAATCTCCACCTTGATACATAATCAACCTGCAACCAATCAAAACAAAAAGTTTATATTTGCATAATTAAGGTGACCAATAAAATTGAAATCATGGATCTTACCTCGTGTTTCGGACTTGAAACACATGCCATACTTGGAGCAGATAATCACCAGGGCTAAGGTTAAAGATTACTTAAGTAGAAGCAGATAATCACAATGAACAATCAAGAGCAAATAAACATATGATTAAGATATAACATAAGATAACAAACAAATCTTTTCAAAAAAAAGTTTACATAAAAGAACAAATTAATACTAAGTTAATCAATCAAATGGTCAAAACACATGCAACAAGTGGATAAATGACCCCACGAAAAGATTTCACCATACTTATCCTATCACATTTCGTGTTGCTCACATCTCGAGAATACATATCTCCTCCCATGCTTTCTAAACTAATCGCTCAACTCATGTCTAACTGATAAATCAAAATAGATCTTAAGACCTCTTGATAATCCTCTATCATTACATCTCTCAACCTAAGTGGATAAAGGGTCTTTACCTAATAGAGGTGATAGAATTACCTCTCTCATACTCTACCTGATCATGGTCTTCACAGATAAAGGATTCCAATATTTAATCGCATCTCTATTCGTGATTCAAATGTCACACTCCACATCCCCGGTACATAACATCAATGTAGCCCTAGGCATTATACTTTACATCACCAATAGACACACAACACACTGCTAATATATCCCAATCACTATACATGTAAATAATTACACCAAATAATCAGATAGCTCTCAAATTCATACGAATATACATATCAAACACATTGAAATGCTATATATAATTATGCAACGAGTTAAGCAATCACAAATGTGCAGAAAAGATTACACATAGATGCACGTGCATTAACTAGGTTTACTCTCAATAAACCTCACTAGGGTTATCACTTGAACCCATAGCCACATTCGCATCACCTCTCATATTACCCTTCTACTTATCATTCTTCTTAAGAGAGTCCCTAATAAAGTATCCAACCTTACTATAGCTGTAACACTGTCGATCACTGGATTTGTTCCAACCTTTACCCTTCTTTTTACCATCCTCATCACTCGAGTCACTACTTATATCACTATTGTCTTGACCTCTATCCAAATTCTTTTGCCTAAATTTCATTCTATTTCTCATCATATGTAGCTCACCACTCCTCTTATCTTCATTTTCAACTTTAATCTCCATATTCTTACTCTTAGGAGAATTTATGACAATTTCAAATTTTAAGGTATTCCTATCATACTTAATCGTATTTTTAACCTCCCTATACGAGTTAGGCCCAAAATAATGACCTTATACTTCTCATACACCTTCTCATCACAATTAACAATGTCTTGAACAAGTTTGTTAAAAATATCAAAATTGTCATCAAGATCCTTTAAATGATCCATTTTAAAATTGAAAAATCTTTCAATTAGATACTATTTATTAGTAGTAAATTTAAACACATATAAGTCATCGAACTTTTTTCAAAGTTTTTCGGTAGAATCAAATTTTCCAACTTTTTTCAGAACCGTATCGGATAGGTATAAAATAATTGAAGTGTAAGTAAATTCACCATATTTTTCTTCTTGTGCTTCTATCAAACTTGTAGGAAATTTGCCATCTATGAATTTTGAAACATGTTATTGAACCAAAATCCACTTCATCTTTTATTACCAAATTGAAAATTCTCATTTTCCATTGAAAATTCCCACTTTGAAATGTGAAGATATTTTTGAAAGATAGAACATCTAAAGTGCACAAATAGGTCATACAAAATAATCATATGGTTGCAATATACACATTTTTAAATTTTCAGAGTTTTGTGAGACTCAAGATCTCAATATCAAAGGAATGTTCAAATGGGTTGAGTTTATGTGTTCTCACAGAATAATCAATGCAACATGAAGGTGTATAAAAAAAAATTAGTTTCTCATGCAATGCAACCTCATACAGTGACTAAACGATAATTAAAGTACAAAAGCAATGACCAACTTGCATTCAAATTAAACGCTTCAAATATGGCAAAAAATTATTAAATTTCTAGCACAAGTAATGATTAACCTACACGCAACCCCAATGCTAATGTCACTTTACATAATGGCATGCTAATGATTTTGGATATGCCAATATATTATAATGGACTAATTTGAGTCCGTAAATAACAAGAGATACGAATTTACCACTTTAGGGCCACCATTATTCACCCTAAAGTCTCTAGCATTGTGACTACCAATCGAGCAAAAATCAAATAACAAACACATAAGTGAAAAATCATCTAGATTTACCGTATAAAAACTAACAACACCAAATCGATAGAAATATTTTGGCTGAAGAAACCACCGCCTGAAACTGTTTGACGCCTCTTCAAGTGCCTTCATCGAAGTCCCACACGCCGCCATCGGCCACCACGTATAGTCGACCCAGGAGTGTCTCCACTTGCAAAGTTCAATTGTAGTCATGGTTTCTCCAACCAGTCACTGGTTTGGCCGGAAGACAAAGAAACAAGTTTGGTGGGTTTTTAAAAAATATGGACAAATTCTATTTCATTTTCTACTCAATTTTTGGGTGCTTATAGATCAATTTTTGGCCAAAAATCCACCATCAACGCGGCCCTAATACCAATTGTCGCGAAAGAATGGCCACCAAAGTGTATTTTCCAGCTCAGTCTACAAATCTCGACTTATCAAACACCTCCAATCAACCACCCAAAATCACGCCACTTATTCACTGCAGTTGCTAACGATTGCACCCACAAAGGACACAAAAATGGGGTTTATTTCAGTCACAAAGGGTCCCACGGAAGACAGCCACCCAAAGGCAAGAGAAAGGTGGAAAAAGGCAGGCACGAAGCAAGGAAGAAGCTACATATTGCTCTCAATGAAAGGAAGAATAACACATGCGCACGCACGCACGCGCGCGCACGCACACACACACATATATATTCAAGAAAACCAATAAGTGGGACAATAGATCGGTAAGTGGTACACCCCTAAAGGCCGTCTAAGAAGTGAAGAAACCATGAGTGCCTCCAATTAAATTGGGCCACTTCAAATGGTCTTAAGTGATTTTCAGGTAGAGCCATTTCATAGAGATGTCGATAGTTGTTCAGTCATTTAGTCAAAGCTAACTAAGAATTTTCAATGAGTAACATCTTTGTTCGAAATTTATTAGGTATCAAAACCCCAACACTATCATAATGAATATAACTTCATTCCAACTACTTATGGTTTTAGTTTTATATGTCAATATGAAATAGTAAAACCTTATATTATCTACAAATTACAATGAAGCTTAGCAAAATTCTGCCTCAATTTCCAAAGTCTCTCATTTAAATTTTACTCTTATTCCAAACTCCAGTCTTCATATAATAGGTTTTAGAGTTTCTTTGTAAATTCTTTTGTTTTTCTCCATCTTTTATTTTTCTATCATCTCAATTTGTTTTTTAGTGAGGATGTTATGGATTGATTAAGGAATTATTTTCAATTCCCAACAGAGGTATCGCAGCATCCTGTCCTTCAAGGCATTGGGTAGAAAACAAATATGTTAGGCGTCAAATACAAAGTGAGGATTTATTTTTTGTGATGATCTTATGGATTGATTAAGGAATTATTCTCAGTCCCTAACAGAAGTATTGCAACATGCCATTCTTCAAGGTATCGGAGTAGAAAACAAATATGTTAGGTGTCAACTACAAAGTTGATAAAATTAATGGGAGAAATAATTTTTACTTGCGGAAAGTGAAATACAAACATGTTTCTCTTGACCTTGTTGTCAATATATATGATACCACATTCTTGTCTGCCTATAAGTTACTTGAACTTTGGACCCAAATTTTTAGACACCAAGGTCATCGTTCTAGAAAAGGCATTATGCAATCTTTGATACTCCAACAGTCAAGTCTACTACTAGAACAAGAATATAAGAGCTGTTTATGGGAGAATGGGCGCACGAGATATAGAATTATAGATAGAGATTTGATTAGTAAATATTTATTATGCATATTTGTCTTTGCCTGTGCATGTCTATTTATAGGAAAGAGTCTACATAGAATTAGGATAGGGTGTTATTATATTAATTCCCACGTCTTTCTCTCTTCAACCGTGCTAGATGTAGAGAAGGTTGTTCTACAGAAGTCTCATAGAATGACATGGCATCTACCTAAGAAAAAATGAAAATAAAACAACCAAAGGGAAAAGAAAAAGGGACGAACGCAGAATGGCTGTAAATGGTTGACTTCTATGGAATCTATATCTCCTTCTTCAATTAAAGAGATTTGTTTACTCTTGCTATTTTATCAGAGATTGCCAAGCTTAACGAGATCTTCGTCCCCGATATTTAGCCGGTCTTCAGATAAGTGATTCTGGAGCGCCCTGCGCAGCCAGATGGACTTGCTTCATGAGAATCGAAAGCCTATAGATCAATCTATGCACATTCAAATGGTTTGATATTTTATCAGTCTTGAATTGGGGGTTTTTGGACCTTTTTTTCTTTCGATTTGATGATGGATTTTTATGGGTTTCGTGAAAATTGTGTAGAATGATGAGACAATGCAACGACAGAAGAGAATGAAGGAAGACTTCATGAACTGAAGCAACTATCTTCCCAATATCATACTCACTTGGTTAATCACTAATCGGAGAAGACGAACTTGGACTGATTTTGCCGAAGTCAGAGATGTAAATGTTCTCCACCTTCAAAGCCCCATTTCTCAATTTTCTTCACAAGGCGACTGGTTTTTTCGACTGAAAAATGCACAAGTCGAACGGAGAAATCAACTATCTATCGGAGAAGACGAACTTGGACTGATAAGCTGTCGGAGAAGATGGACGGGAAGTTCAGCTGGAAATGGGCTCGTCTCTTCCCTCATGTTTCCTTTTTTTACACTCTCTTCCTGCGTTTTTTCCTTTTCTTTTTTGGCCATTGTCACTGGTTTTTTGGGACATTCTGAAAGGCTTCTGTGAATGTTTGTCTGTACACATAAAATTATTCCTCTCTTATTGGTTGATGAATTATTTCCTTTTATCTAGTCGTTTGCTGCTTGGACCTAATTACCTTCTATATATTAATTCTTTTAGATTTTCCTTGATATATAAAGGTTTGATGTGGATGTTAGGAATTAATAAGGTAGTTTACTTGTACAATATGCGCATTAAGATATGTGCCATTTATCCCTATCCTTGTAAGTGTCAAATTGATTACCAAAGTCAGAGAAATTCTTTTGATGGCCCTTGCTTGCCAAACCTATCAGGGGCTTTGCCGTCGTGCGTCAAGTGACTTGGGGCTGGGAGGAAGGATGATGCCTGACCATAATGATCCATGCAAAGATCATACGGAATGACGTGGTGTTGTTATAGGTGAGACTCATGGGTCACAATTTTTCGTCCTAACTGTTGGGAATCTATTTAAACATGCACAGCGGAATTAAAACAATTTTTAATTCCTACCATGGTTCATCTTTATATTTACATAGAAATTGGGATAAAAGTCATACCTTTTGCTAGATCTGCAAATCCCTTTGCTTTTTCTTTGTTCCAATGATCTTGATTTGCTACTCACAGCTATCCAATTGTCTAGCCTCCAACGGTGATCCACACAGAGAACAAAATTACAGGATTATAGTTTTCTTCTTGTGCTAGCAATAATAATGAATTCTCTACCAAATTGTAAACCCTGATCACTTATTTATATAAACCTAAACGGGTTTGGCCTGACCCAGTCTAATATTTAATTAATCCATTTAATTAAATCTCGTTCGTGAATTAATTAATCCAATTAATTAATTCAGGCTTATAAATAAATAACTCAATTAATTAATTTATCCAACGATTGTTAAATTAATTAATTGACAAATTCCAATCTTCCAATTCTCTTTTGTGTGTGACCCATCAGGTTCCCGATCACAATACCTAATGACGTTAAATATTATTTTGATCTAATCAAAATTGATAAATTAAAATACCATTTTAATTTATTACAAATTCACACTCGCCGTCCTAGATTGACATCTAGCAATTTCTCAAGGCAATACATGTGACGAAAAATGACATGTGGTATGACAAAATCAAAATCGTTCGTTTACCGTGAATCTATAATTCCTTCGTTAATAAGATTCGATCAATTACGAAATATGGAAATGTGTCAATCCCGAATATCGATCATATCTTTCACTCCACTATTAAGTCAATATAAGTCGAAAATGAATTTTCGACTTATGAATACACCTTGGCCAACGATTTCGTTATCGACTTAATTGAATGAAAGACAGATCATAATCTCTTACTATCTAAAAGTGACAAATCCTCTATTGATCATTCACAACTTTAATATGATTCTTGACATACCCGAACGATGCTGTATTAGCGGCTCTTGGCAGAGCAACATCCAACACCGCTAAAGTATGATTGTCCTCATATAAGGTACCATGACGACCTCGAGTCAAAGGATCAATTTCACTACCAAACGTTAGAGATTAACCACTGACACTCAAATAGTTATCCATGTAGAATCTCTCGGTGGGTCTCTAATGTTTTGTTCTATAATAAAACATCCACGTATTAATTTAAGTGTCACCACACTTTAAGTTGAAAGATTAGCTACTTACTTTACAAGTAAGAAATACTACACGTGATGGTCTATCCGTAATAATGATATCCATATCTCATTATTACTTATGATCACAAACGATTTAAGATTCAATTGTATGTAATTTGTATCTCACAATCACAACTCCTTGTGATTAACAAATTACGAAGATTTGAATCTATGGACTCTATTATTTAATTTGATTTTCTATTAATTAAATAATAGATCTGCCATTAAATTACATTAATTATATATATTAAAAGTATTTATGTCCAAGGTTGATTGGACCCAGGGCATAACACTTACAAACTCCCACTTGCACTAGATCCAATCACTTATGTATCCAATATCATAAGAGTCTACATGACGATCATGTTTATGCTACGACAACTCTTTGTCAGTGGATCTGCAATATTGTCAAATGTGGGAATTCATTATTCTCTTTAGTCATTTCTATGTATTATCTCTCTGATGAGATTATACCGCTTTAATACATGTGTGAATCATTGATGTGATCTTAGTTCCTTCGCTTTCGCGATGGCCCTATTGTTATCACAATACAATGGCATGTGATCAATAATATTAGAAGTTACTCCAAGTTCATTAATGAATATCTTGACCCACATTGCAACACTTTGTTGCTTCTAAAGCATTCATGTATTATGTTCTACTATTGAATCAACGATTATTTCATATTTGGAATCTTTCCAGCACACCGTTTAAAAGTAAACCAATTGCTCCATATAAAATCTTCTCAAGATTTTATCTATATAGATTGGGATGAGTTAAGCAATCTTCTATATCTATCTCTATAGATCATGTTGCTTCTCCGTATCGTTCATGAATAAATCATTTAATAACCATTATTTCAACGATTGAAATATAGTGATGTCATTTCCTATAATATTAGGAATGCGACAATGCTCTCACTATCTTATTATAAATACACAATTCATCTTCATATTTGATAAAATCAAACATTTTTTATTTTTCATCAAATCGAAGATTTCAGCTCCAAGAGATTTGTTTTAACCCATAGTCAAGGTATGCAAATGGACTTGAGCATGGCTATAGGCAAAATGTTTCATCAAAGTCAACATATTGTCTTTGTTTGTTACCTTTTGCTACTAGCCTTGTTTTATATGTATGGATATTCCCATCCATGTCATCCTTTTATTGTAAACCATTTACAACAATGCTCCCACTATCTTCTTGTAAACAAAAAATTTCGTTTTCAATTTTGAAAAAATAAAACTTTTTTATTTTTCATCAAATCGAAGATTTCAGCTCCAAGAGATTTGTTTTAACCCATAGTCAAGGTATGCAAATGGACTTGAGCATGGCTATAGGCAAAATGTTTCATCAAAGTCAACATATTGTCTTTGTTTGTTACCTTTTGCTACTAGCCTTGTTTTATATGTATGGATATTCCCATCCATGTCATCCTTTTATTGTAAACCATTTACAACCTATGAGTTTTATCCCATCGGGAAGATTGACCAAGGTCCAAACCTTGTTCACATACGTCGAGTTCATCTCGAATTTCATAGCCTCTTGCTATCTCTTTTAAGTCAACACTTGACTTTTTTTTGTGCAATTAGTAGGTTCATCATCCTGAATCAGTAATTCCTAATTAGTAATCGTGGATTTGCACCTTCTTCAAGGTCGAATGATCCTAATAGATTTAAATGAAGCTGTCATATCCTCAAGAGTCTCTACTTCCTGATCAAGAGTATGTCCCTTATCATATATGGGATCAAACTCGAATTCATCTACTTGGTTAACTATATCTGTGGACTCTTAACTCTTTCAAGTTCTATTTTGCTCTCACTGTCCTCTCCTAGAATAAACATTTTCTCTAAGAAGACAATATATCGTGAGACGAAGACTTTCTTCACTATAATTAAAATTTATATTCAAATATCTACTTTGAATATCCCACAAATATATATTTATTGGATTTAGTGTCAAATTTATCCGATTCAAGGCTCTTCAAATAAGCGTCATGTCTCCAAAATTTCATATAAGATAAATTGAGACTATTACCTTTTCATAACTCGTATAGAGTTCTGTTAACCAATTTAGATGTGACATGATTTAGTGCGTTGCACATTACAATTAGTGCATGACCCCAAAATGATTTTGGGAGATTTGCATGTCTTGTTATTAATCGCACTATATCTAATAGTTAACGGTTCATCCTTTCAAATACACCACTATGCTACAGTGTATATAGAGGAGTCCACTGCAAGAGAATCTTATTTTCTCTTAGATAATCCAGATTTTAATTTTTAAGATATTCCCATCTCGATCAGATCTTAATGTGAGGATATCTTTACCTATTTGTTTCTCTATTTCTAAATTGAATCCTTTGAACCTTTCAAGAACTTCATGCTTGAATTTCATCAAGTATACATGATAATCGATGACATAAGAGAAGTCTCATCTAACATTAATTGACATAGGTCCATATACATCACTATGTATTATGCAAATATTTATGCAGACATTTCTCCATTTCAAATAAAAAGAGTTTTGGTCATTGTGCCTAATAGGCGTGATATGCACTTGTCAAATGATTTAAAATCAATTGACTCCACATACACATCTCTATGTAATATTGCATTTCATCTATATGACAAAGTCTTCCATGTCATAGTTAAGTAATAATTAGATTATCGTATTTATGCCTTTTAACTTCTATACTCATTATAGAATGCTTAGTGTTTAGAATATAAATGTTATTTTTTTGTAGCTTACCATTGCTATTAAGATCTTAATCAAGATAAATAGGAACAACAATTGTTTTTAACATTAAAATAGTTCATGTCTGAACATGAAATTCATTTTAATGTTCAGTTATGGTGAGTACAAAGCAACATTTCTCTAATTCCAATACTAAGCCAAAAGGCAACAGTAAGAAGTATGCTCCTACAGGCAATGCAGTAACATTTGCTCATCTTTAACGTGTAGGTCAACTTCTCTCTTTCGCAGTGGTCTACTTCTATTTAGTTTCTTCATATTTGTATAAATATGAGATCTATATCTGGTATCAAATACCTAAGAAACTCATGAAGTAGGTATAAGCCATGCAATATTTCTTCTAATGACCTTTCATTCTATAATGAAACCAAAGTTCATTAAATTTGGTATTGTCCTTCGCTTTGACGGTTTTAACCATATTGGACGCTTTCACAAAGCCCCTTTAGACTTCCTCTTAATATCCTTAGAGGAATCAATGGTTTGCCCACCACTAACTTTGATATCGGGTTTAGCAGTCTTAAGCAGGTTAATCAACTTAATGAGTATGCATTTGAGCTTATTTATATCATAATTCATAATTAATATGAATAACTCTATGACAAAGATTACAAAACTAAGACAATACTTAGTTCATAGTTCATGATTGAACCTAATTGAGACCACTTCTCAAAGCCAATCATCTTCTATACACGAGCACTGACCGAAGATTTATCTGTCATTTTACATCGATATAGTTGCTTGGAAGTCTCATATCCTTCCATACATGATTATTATCACACAACTCTTTGAAATGAAAAATCATGTGCTCCCATTTAATACTCTTATGTTGCTTTGGTAACTCAGGTGACTTAATGCAAACATCACACATGTTGCAGTACTATTGTCATCACTGCATTTATTATAAAAACCACCTCTTCCTTAATCGAGTCATCAGCAGATGTTTCTGGAAAGGACTACTCAAGGACATAACCAATTTTCTCATGCCTGAGAACAATTCTCAAATTGCAGTGCTAATCAAGAAAATTTTGGTTTAGTTGTTGGCATCCAGCATACCATGCAAATACACATGGTTACTCACGATTCAATAAATATAAATGACAAAAAGAAAAAGAATAATATATAAAATGCATCAATTAATTTAACATGAAATTTTATTAAAATAATTATGCTCACACTGTTTAATTCAAATTTATGACTCTCTCACATAAATTTATGGAGTCCATACTTGATTCCCAGTGGGTGGCGATCCCATCTGTTATACCAAGACCTTGAGTGTACTCAACAAGCATTAATATAACATTTGGGTAGATGCTATTATCAATTGTATCTCCATAGAACTCCCACATCATTAAGCTAACAACTCTTTGTCTTCATACATCTTATGTGTTTGCTTAATATGCCTTTAAAATTTATCTCCTTGAGTGTACTCAATAAAAGATAAACTTTAGTTAAGTCGAATCCATCATTCAAAAATATTCAATATTTCATAGTGTCAAACATATCCCTAATAGACCAGCCTTGAGTGTACTCAACAAGTTGAGATGATTTGGGACTCTGATTCTTTACTATAATGATGGAAGGCGATTATAAATGTGACTTAATATTTTATTTAGGAGTTTTGCATTCAAATGTCTCATCGTAACAATCATAATATACGTCTACCATGCAAATAAATATATATAACATAATATAATAGTGTGGACGATTATGGACTTTTACTATCTAATCTTCCCGAGCCATAAGGAAGACTAGTTGATCAATTCTTAGGAGGTATTGCATTGACTCATACAATGCCCGGTCTCCATGGTCTCCTCCTCTTCTTGTTTCTTCAATTAGTCCAAATGCAACATGTATCATATACTGGTTGGCATGCAGGCCTAAATGAAATTGGATTCGTAGGTCCATAATAACAATAACAATAATCGACTCGCAGGTTCAAAATGATTAAGAGCTCGCAGGCTCATAAAACGATAAGAATAAAATTAACCATTCAACACATCTACATGGTCGAGTCTATAATCATCCACTAATAATACATTCATCATATAAATATATGCCAATATAATATCTAATATTATGTGCAAACTTGTTTCAAATTTCTAGCAATTAAAATCGTCTATACTCTTTTAAACAAAAAGATCGGAATAATTAAATAATTAATTAATCAGATTAATCAATTAATTTAATTAGCAGACATATTTAATTAAAATCAAATTTTAATTATATATACCAAATTAGAGTCAAACTCTAATTCCACAATGATAGGGCGAGATTATTTAATTAAAATCAAATTTCAATTAAATATCAAATTAGAGTCAAACTCTAATTTCAAAATTTTAGTGCGAGCACATTTAATTAAAATCAAATTTTAATTAAATGTCAAATTAGAGTCTAACTCTAACTTAAATTGAATTAAAATTTTAATCTAGGACATCATTCCTAAATAAAATAAAGTTCAATTTGGGATCAAAGTTTAATATTTAAGTTAAAATAAAATTTTAACTATAATATAAAGTCGTCAACTTTAATTTGGGTCAAAAATTAAAATTTACAAGTCAAACCCATTAAAATACAATTTTAAAATCATTTTAAAATTCAAATTCAAAACCTTTTGGAAATTGCAATTTGACCCAGGTTTAGAATTAATAATAGGGCCTTCCAATTTTTGAAATTGCAGACATGCCCTTCCTTTTAAAATTACAAATTAACCCAGAATATGAATTACAAGCAAGGGCTCGCAATTTCATAAATTGCATGTGGAGTCCCCGCCTCCAATTCACCTTCCCAAATGAAGGAAACCCTAGAACTTTTTTTTTCCATGGCTAGCGCAGCGGTGCCTCATTTACCGAGCAAGACCTGCTGCCTGAAGGCGGCGGACTCTTGCCCACACCACTAGCAGTGGCTTCACGCTGCTGCCTACTGTTGCAAGCGTGCAACAGCATGCTACCACGTGTGCTGCTGCGCGCCGCCACCGTCTTGTCCAGCCACCCGCCATTGCCCTTTTTTTGTTGTAATTTTCGATCCAAAATTATTCTTTTCTCAAAACAAATTTTGAAAATGAAGAATAACTCTAAATTACTAGATCCAAGAAAAACATGATAAATCAACTTTTGATTTCAATAATATGTAAATCAATTCCTAATAAATACAAAGTTGGCTCTGATACCACTGTTGGGAATCTATTTAAACGTGCACAGCGTAATTAAAACAATTTTCGATTCCCACATAAATTCATCTTTATGTTTATATAGAAATTGGGATAAAAGTCATACATTTTGCTAGATCTGCAAATTCCTTTACTTTTTCTTTGTTCCAATGATCTTGATTCGCCACTCACAAATATCCAATTGTCCACCCTCCAATAGTGATTGACACAGAGAACAAGATTGCAGGATTAGAGTTTCTTCTTGTGCTAGCAATAATAATGAATTCTCTACCAAATTGTAAACCCTAATCACTTATTTATAAAAGCACTTAATTTATCACAAATTCACACTCGCCATCCCAAATTGACATCTAGCAATGTGTCAGGGCAATACATGTGACGGAAAATGTCACATGGTATGACGAAACTAAACTCGTTCGTTTACCGTGAATCTATAATCCCTTCGTCAATATGTTCCGATCAATTACAAGATATGGAAGTGTGTTAATCTCGATTATCGATTATATCTTTCACTCCACTATTAAATCAATATAAGTCGAAAACTCCTTTCGACTTACGAGTATACCTTGATCAAGGATTTCGTTATCGACTTAATTGAATGAAACGCAGATCATAATCTCTTACTATTTAAGAGTGACGAATCTTCTGTTAATCATTCATAACCTTCATATGATTCTTGACATACCCGAACGATGCCTATTAGCGGCCTTTGGCAAAGCAACATCCAACACCGTCAAAGTATGACTGTCCTCATATAAGGTACCATGACGACCTCAAGTCAAAGGATCAATTTCACTACTGAACATTAGAGATTAACCACTGATACTCAGATAATTATCCATGTGAAATCTCTCGATGGGTCTCTAATGTTTTGTTCTATAATAAAACATCCACGTGTTCATTTAAGTGTCACCATACTTTAATTTGTGAGATTAACTACTTACTTCACAAGTAAGAAATATCACACGAAATGGTCTATCCGTAATAACGATATCCGTATCTTGTTATTACTTATGACCACGAACGATTTAAGATTCAATTGTATGTAATTTGTATATCACAATCACAACTCCTTGTGATTAACAAATTACGAATATTTGAATCTGCGGACTCTATTATTTAATTTGATTGTCTATTAATTAAATAATAGATCTGTCATTAAATTGAATTAATTATGTATATTAAAAGTATTTATGTCCAAAATTGATTGGACTTAAGGTATAACACTTACACTAACTATGCGAATAGTGTGGGAGGTACACAAAACTGTCGTGTGGCGTGATATTATAACCTTAGGTGGTCTTTGTTTTCATGGTGGCGCTTATGTGGCTTCTACTTATAATCGAGATGTAACATTGTAATACATTTTGAATTTTGCAAGGATTTGAAAGGAAGATTAATCATTGTTTCCGACAAAGCAATTTGTTGGATGTATGAAAGATCTTAGAACATTAAAAGAAAGTCCAAAAGGAAGAGTAACTTGGCTAATACTTAAAGTCAAATACCAATAGCAATGTTTTATAAATCGGCTTGGACATTGACTCGAAAAATGAAAAAGGTCAAGGGTTGAACCAGATGCCAAATTAAATACATAACTATAGACATAAACTGTAAAATATTATTAAAACAATAGATTTTTAATTTTAGTTCACTAAAAGTAAATATAAACCCATGTTTGTTTATTAAATTTATTGTTTTAATTTATTTTATACCTTCAAAAACTAACAATTAATATGATCAAAATAATTTATGTTGTTCGAATTGAAGGTTATGATTTGTTAATGAAAATAATGGAATAAAGTATTAAAAATCTTTTGCATCTCATACCACATCGACAGTTCACTGAATAGTAAAAGAGTAGGCTTCTTTTAAGGGAAAAATAAATATTTCGGGTGTATTGTTTACACCAATTCAAAAATCAGGTAAATAGTTTGAAATTTCAAAATTCAAGTATATATTTAATAAATTAAAAATATTTATTAAATAGCATATTAAAGTTACTGTTACACAATTAATAATCACAGATTCATAATTATAGGTTACAAATTTATTCACTGGTCACATATCATTAAATTAATTGGGCACAGATTATTTTGGGATCACATATCAAAAAATTTTGTAGATCACATATTATTTCAATGTCACAAATCAAAAATTTTATAGGTGGCAAATTATTTTTTAATCACAGGTTATCGAATTTTAAGATCACAGATTTTATTTATTTATTTATTTATTTTTGTCATAGACCAAATCATTGGTCACATATATCGAACACTCCACTCCTGATTCCAACCCACCACCAATACTTAGTCATAGAGCAACCTAATAGTTGGTCACAATCACTATTACACCCCGCCTCGCCACAACACTACCATGACCACCGCCAACAACAAAAATGACTACCAAAACACAACGATCGAATGCACCACACTACACATCCATAGCGCACCACCAACGCTAACAAACACCACAAACCACAAAAACACCACCAAAACACCACAGACAACAACAAAAAGACCATCAAAAGAGATTCGAAAATAGCAAGTCACCAATCCCACCCACACCGTCGTCCTACCTAGATCCCCCGCACCACCTTTACCACACTTTTTTAAGCTCACAATTTAGTACTTGGTCATATATAGTCAAATAATTGGTTCACTGCCACCAACACTATCGCCATCGCCACTTGTTACCACGTTCGTCAGCACAACACCACCACCACTATCACCATCACCATCCCCCACCACTACCGTCAACAACAATTATCCCAAAAACTAACAAAAACCAAACGATTGAATCCAACAAAAATCATCAAAACCTCATAGATCCACCTGCACCACAACATCAAAACTACACCAGATTTCTCCACTCCGCTAAGCAGATTAGAAAAAAAAGAGAATGAAATCATCTCCAAAATTGTTGTCGGTGGTAAAAAATCCCCAAACGCCTGCCTAAATTTTCTACAGCTTACCGAGCAACATTCTTGAGAGTTCACAGCAATCTCAGCACCGCCGTTCGACACACTGCAAATGATAGGGCGTGCAACGGTATCTCAGTGCTGCTTGATGACGTCTTCCAGTGGTGCTGCCTTATCTTCCGATGGGTGTGTAGTCGAAGGCATAAAAGGGCCGAGGAACAAAGGAAATCGTCGAATGCTGGTATCACGTTGCAGTCATCGTTGGCATGAAATCATCTCCGGTGTGGTATTGTCTTTGATGGTGAAGAGAGAAGGGCGATAAGAAATAATTAGGGTTTAGGCGATGGGGCGCTTAGGGGTGGGTGGTTTTATAATTAGATTAATACCTGATATTTGAATTGTATTTTTTAAAGACCTATTGTCATGTAATTTTCCCTTCTTTTAAAAAAAAATTCACTTGTGAGTCGAAACCTATATTGGGTCTATTAGTACAACACATGGCCCAATCAATGTAGTTGAATATTTTGTAAAGTATAAGATTATTTTATTTGACTTTCGAATTCCAAGTAAACGGCCGGTTTAATATATATTTTTTTAAGGAAATTTAGTTTTCAATTAATGTATGTTAATCGAACCAAATTTGAGGCCAATTTACGATTTTCCTAGTTGAACAGGTCAATCCGATCTGATTTTCGTAACATTTACCAATAGTGTCACTAACAATGTCTCTTTTTATTAAAGAAGATGGCGATGTTGAATAGATGGATATACATATTCTCATGACATGTCACTAGTTGCTATGTTAGAGAATGTCAATTACTGGTAGTAGGTTCACAAGTTTACACAAACATTAATTTGGCATTAATGCAAGGTGTGTGGAGAGATATTGTGAGGGCCGATGAACTCTTGGATTAGCCGAACATAAGAGTTGCAGCATTATTTTCTACAAGTTTGTTTGACATGAGCTGATAAGATTATTACAATTTGTTGATTATAAGTGTGTATACTCAACTACTCATAGCATACTATATTAGTTCTCTATTTTTGAAGATTTCAACTTTCATACTTGATCAATTGTTTTCAAGTATTGTGATTGAAAGTTGCATAAAAGACTTCAAAGTTTGGAGTATTTTTTAGTCAAGTAGGAAATTTTTGGGGAAATTGTCAAAAAAGAGAATAAATGGGTACATTTTATTTGAAGGAAAACATTCCAATAGGTTTAACAATTGGAAAGAAATTTCTGCAGTATATTTGTTTAATGTGGGTTAGTCGCTAACAATTAAAAAAAGGATCAGACGATTGTGTAAGGACAAACCTCTTGAGATAAAGTCCCAAAAAGGGGCGTTTTTATTGGCGATGACTTTACAATTGGAAAGTAAAAACAGAATGCCTCCAAGGGGTGCAAGCACACGAGTTACTGTAAAAGAAATGTTTAAATCTAAATTGAGAAATTGAAAGTTACATATTCTCTGTTTGAGAGTGTTTGAATCCGGGGTCTTTTGCTCTATGTCTTTTCTTCCTTTTATACTCCCTAGATGATTTCTTCGTGATCAACCGCTTAAGAAACTGCTTGATCGCTCTATAACTGCCCACTTTCCTTGTAGTGGCCAACTTGTCATGGAACTGCCTTATCTAACTGCTGCCATTACTTTTGTCGTTCAACTGTCTTCAATTGAATTCCTTAAATCGTGGAACTTGATAGGACTACCCAATAACTGCTTCATTAACTGTACTTTTAGGTAACCATAACTTCTTATATTTGCTAAGATGCTGGGCAACTTGAATGTTTGGAAGAGAGCAGAGTCACAGCTCTAGACGACTGCATGGCAATTCATTCGCTCAAATCTTGGGCGACTTGCAACCTTAGGCGATGGTATTTCCGCGTTCATGGGCTTCCTTATTTGGGCCTTTATCCTGCATTGCCCAACTAGGTCGTTCTTTGGGCTATTTGATTTTGGAGATCTTCTAATTGTGCTTCATTCTTTGGGCTATTCAACTTGGGCTGAACTTTTTGTGTGTCAACAATTACCCCCCAATATGGCAGAATTAATACCAATTATTAATTTTTGCCATATTCAATTTGTGTTTCCCAGCAACATTCGAAATTTCCAAGAATTTCAATCATTGTTTTCTTCCATAGCCTGATAAGGTACGGCGTTTGCAAACCCTTATAATCCCCAAATACGTTATTTCATTGCACCACTAAATCACGCCTCTCTTGCAATATTACTGTTCATCTCCTTGCTTCTCTGCTACGTAACTCTGTAAAACTCTATTTCGTCTCTAATAGCTGCTTCTCAATCTCAGTCTGGTGATTCCTTCAGTTTCGAAGACTTTCAGAAGCTCCTTACTCGGCCATATGTAACTCCGAACTTTCTTGCACCGGCCAATGTCGAACTCAATGAGTTCTATCTAGGTCCTTCATTCAACAATGCCGAGGCCATCGAACAAGCGACGGTCGGTCAGCTGTTCCTTTGTACTCAGGGCCCTCCGTTTCTAAATTCTTTGCCACTGGGGCCACTTTGCGAAAGAGGTATTCGCACTTGGCCTAAATCTAATGTCGTTTTTCGTAGATGGCAGATGGCATGCTCGCCTTGTGGACCATGGTCCTACTAAGGCAATTTTTGATAATGTTAGGATTTCTGATTTGTTAAAAATCTCTCTTCAACCCCCCATTTTTGACCCAGTACTTTTTCCAATCGCTTTAAGTTTTTGGTCTTCTGAGTATAATACTTTTATTTTTCCTCTCGGTCCCATGTCCATTACCTTAAGGGATTTTGGAGCCCAAGTAAATCTGTCACCTTTGGGCGATACCGTTTTCCCTGGTATTTTGATCTCTGGTGTCACCCCAAAATTTGGTAAAAGCTTCACTGAGTCTTATTCAAGCCTGCAAACCCTTCATAACCACTCGAGCGCTGAGCCTTCCCATACTGAGCGAGTGGCCTTTCTTTTGATTTGGCTTTGTAAATACATTTTGTGTGTGCCAAGTATAAAGCCTTCCTTGAGTTATTTACCCATAACGCACGAATTGGCGCGTGGTAGGCTTCTGAATTTGTGTTCTTTCTTTTTAGCTGTCCTCTATAGAGGCATGGCTTCTCTTCAATCCCAATTGAAGAATGGTGCATCTCCCACTGGCAGTGGGCCTCTTTGGTTCACTCAAATGTGGTTGAGAGCCTATTTTCCATCGCTCGGTGCTCCATCTTTTTCCAGTTCTTCTGCTAGTTGCTATGGGCTAGCCATTGATCCCCTGACTCTTATAAATATGTCCAAAAGGGACATTTTTTCATTCTTTTATACTTTGAATTCAATCCCTTCCTTCTTTCCTTTTCTTCCTTTTTTGACTCCAGATTACGTGCAACCTCCATCCACTATGGATAGTGCAAGCACCTCTCTGTTCATTTGGATTCAGTTTTTGACCGAGAGGGAGTTGTTCCATGATATTTTGACTGGGACTAATGCCAAGGCTGGGGTAGAAATATATGCTCCCCAATTTTTTGCTCGCCAACTTGGTTTTGGCCAAACTTGGCCTGTCCCCCTTGCTATTCAAAGAATTTGATAGACCGCTTCCATACCATTAATAAAGTGGAGGCAGAGGCTATTAATGCTCGCAATCTTCTTTTGACGAGCAATTTTTCATTAGCCCCCTTCAATCCTAGCCGTGCCATCCATCCTCTTTTTGAACGACTCTGGCCGTCAGTGAAGCGCAGATTATTTGTGACTGATGCCAATCGTGCTTTCCATTCACTAGACCAGCCACACATTTCTTCCACCTCTCCTGTTTTGGCCATTTCTGTGTCCATTAGGAGTCCCTCTTCTTCTGCTCGTGCTAAACAATCTGCCCGTCCATCGACTTCTCTTCCTGCCAAGCCCACTGCAGCTAAAAGTGCCCCAAGCCGCAAACGGCCAGCCTCAGCGTCTCCCATTTTGGAGGATGATGCTAATGATGATGATACCCCTCTCATCGTCAGGAGGAAGGTAATTAAATCGATTTACTCATACCTTTCTATACTTGAGGCTTTTCCATGTGCTGATAGTTTATTTGGACCTCTCAGAAAAGTTCAACCTCTCTCTTGAAGGCTTTAGTATTGGCAGCTCCTGCTCCATCATCCTCTACTGAGGCTAATTCGTCCAAACCTGCTGATGAAGGGGCTACGCTTAAAGAGACACCTTTAGTCCCAGAATCTTCATCACCACCAATGGACGAGCCGCCTTCTTCCCAGGGCGTTGACCCACCAAACGTCGAAGCAGAAGGTAATTCGTTTTTTGATGCTTTACCTTTGCTTGTGCTATTGGTGTTGATTTGTTGTCTTTTGAGTTCTGCAGATGTTCCCATGAGTTTGCCCATTGCGGCAAGGTCTTCTCGCTTAGACAAGGAGAAGTCCTCACAAATGGTGGAACCAGAGGTGGCAGATTTGGCTGGGGATATGCCATCTTCCAAGATTGCTGATGAGGTAATCTTTGCTTTACCTTTACCTCCACTTTGTTTAGTGTAGTGGAAACCTTCAATATTGGCGATTTTCTTTGCAGGATGCTGATAAAATTGTGCGTTCCATTCAAGACTTGTTCGCTTCCTGGGGGCAAGTCAAAACATCTCGCCCTACTTCAACCAGTTGTCCTTCTACTTCTTCAGAGGACGATATGAAATTCCTCAAGCAGTCGATATTTGAGTATGTGTCCTTTATGGATATGGATATTAGTAAGGCTAGTGCTGCCAGGCATAAGGATAAACTTGAGCATTTGAATGCGAAATTGGAGCAAGCACTGACACTTTCATCGCTCAATCTTTCTGCTGATTTTAAAGCGACGTTGAAAGTTATCCATTCCGAAGTCCTCTCCTTGCTGGCCAAGAATGTTGAACTGAAGGCCAAAAGTACTCAATATCTTCGCGCCGTATCTGAAAAAGAGTCTTTGCTTCTGGAGATCAACAAAGCTGAGGACGAGTTGAAAGAAATCTCTTCCGAAATCATGATTGAAGACTCTTTGATGACTAGTTTGGCTGCTCAGATGAAGGATCTTCAAGCCAAGATGGACGACTGCAGGGCGAGAATGGCTACTAAAAAGAGTAATGCCTCCCAAGGAATTGAGCGAGCTGAGTCTTTGGTCGAGCAGTACAAGAAGTTGGAAGTTGATGATGATGTTGTGGCTAAATTGAACATCACTTCTTCTCGGCAGAACGAAGACTGGAGGAAGCTTAGGGAAAGAATTCGCTCAGTATGGGGCGAATTGTAATTAGGACGTATATTGCCTTAACTTTTCTTTTTGCAATTTTGTATTTGACTTTCCTTTTGTAACCTTGTACTGATATAACAGCAGCCATCATTGTCAATGTATAATTATTTTTGTTTTTTGTGCATTTATTGACGTTCGTCTTTTAATCGTCAATCGTTCAGGCATTTAACTGCTTTATACTAAATTTTTTGCACATTTTCTTTTGATATTTCTGCCCGATTTTGGGCCATTTAATCCCATTTACTAGACACGAATATGGCTGCTCATATTCCGTCTTTTCACCTTCACACCTTATAAATGCACATCACATTCTGTCTTTTCATCTTCACCCCCTTATAAATGCATGTATACTTCATACTTCCCATCTTCATTTCCATTTTCTTCTTCAAAAAACCAATTTGCTGACATTGCTTGACATTTTTGACAATTAATCAAAAGCTTTCGTTCTCCATGAAAATGGATCATCTGATCCGCCCACTTAGCCATCTTTCTTGATGTCACCTTTGGTATGGGAGATATAGGAAATATTCTTTGGCCGGCTGCGAAGTTCTTCCCATCGTCTCCGTTCTTACAAGGAGTTCAATGATGGAAGGTAATTTTTGGGGTGCTTGCAAGCCACCTTGCCTGCTGAGAGTGCTTCTCAGCCTCCTTGCCTGTCGTTGCAGCGATGCATTTAGGAAGGCAATGTGAAGGCGCTTCATCTTCCTTTCTGCTTGCTGAGAGTGCTTCTCGGCCTCTCTGCTTGCCCTTGCAGCAGTGTGATCAGGACGATGATCAAGGCCAGTACACCCTCTTACTCGGCAATCGACCGGGAGATTAGTTTGCTCTCAATCGTAGTTTATAGAGCATTTAGCATCTTGTATTTCACAGTTTTGTAATGAACATTTGATAATAAAGGAATTTATTTGAACGTTTTTCGCTCTGACCCCTTTTTATTCTATGATTATTCAATGCGATTTGGTTACGCTTTTATTTATTCACTTTCCCATAAGGAAGGAACATACTTTTTCAAATATTTGCCATTAATGAACCTCATGTGTTTGGTGTCGTCTAAATCTTCCAAATGATAGGCTCCATTAGGCAATACATTATTCACTTTATATGGTCCTTCCCAATTGGGCAACCATTTGCCATACTTTGGATCTTTGCTATCCAAAGGAAGTACTGTCTTCCAAACCAGTTCGCTCAGGCTGAACGACTTGGCTATAACTTTTTTATTATAAAATTTAGCCATTCTTCGTTTTTGAACTTGCAATCTATCTAGGACGTCTAACTTTAATTCGTCCAACTCTAATAAGTTTTGAACTAGTGATTCGGTATACTCATCATCACTTAACTTATGTTGCATACACACTCTGATTGATTGCACATTAATTTTCATGGGCAAAACGGCCTCCTGTCCATAAGTAAGTTGGAAAGGAGTAATTTTGGTACTTGACCGAGGCGACGTCCTGTAAGCCCATAAGGTTTTGTTCAGACATTCGTGCCAATTTCTGGCATTTTCATCTATCATTTTCCTTATGATATTTTTTAGAATCTTATTAGAAGATTCTGCTTGCCCGTTGGATTGAGCGTAATATGGTGTGGAGTTTACTAATTTAACTCCAAACTCGCTCAAGAATTTATTCACTTGATCCCCATTTAAAGATGTCTCGTGATCTACCATCAAAGTTTGTGGAATTTCAAATCTATAAATGATGTGATCACGAATAAATTCTATGACATTCTTCTGGGTGATCTCCTTTAAAGAAACCGCCTCTACCCACTTAGTGAAATAATCAGTTGCAACTATAACAAAAGTATGTTGCTTGGACGATGGGGGATAAATCTTCCCTATCAGGTCTATCGCCCAACCCTTGAACGGCCAAGGTTTAATAATAGGTGTCATCTCTCGTACTGACGCCCTTTGTATTGGACCATGCTTTTGGCATGCTAAACAACTCTTTGCATACTGAACGCATAATTCTCCCATCTTTGGCAAAAAATATCCACTCCTAATAATTAACCATCGCATCCTTTGGCCAGCTTAATGAGCTCTACATATCCCTTCGTGCACTTCAGCCATGATCGTCCTGATTCTTGCAAACTTACACATTTTAGCAATATACCATCAGAGCGTTTCTTGAACAACTATTCATCTATCAATGCATAGTTTAGCAAGCGCAACTTCATTTTTTTACTATCTCTTTTATTAGGTTCTTTAAGGAACTCCTTAATCTTTGCCCTCCAATCTATTGCATCTCCATCTTGTATGCAATGAAGTTCAATCTTTCTCGCCCTTTTTTGGATCACGGGCAATATTGTTCCATATTCACAAGTAGATTTCCAATTTAAAACCTTCGAGTACCCTGAGACCATCTGGGCCAACTCATTTGCTACGTCATTGTATATCCTATTAACGCACTGAAGTTCTACTTGGTCGAATTCTTCTAATAACTCTTGGGCAATTTCATATTGACTCATGATGGAATCACTTTGGCATTTAAAATCACCAATCAGTTGGTAAATTACCAATTGAGAATCACTTCTAATGTTTACATTTTTTACTCTCATATCTATCATTAGTTCCAGGCCCACGATTAAGGCTTCATATTCGGCCTGATTGTTGGTGCAGATCCTATCCAAAGTGAATTCGAATTTGTAGCAAATCCCTAAAAGATTTATCAATGCTACTCCTACTCCTGCACCTTTAGAGGTTTTTGACCCATCGAAATACAACACCCAAGGTTTTAGCTCGAACGAATTGATTTCTAATTCAATTTCTTCAGGCATGTCAAGACATGGATGATCGGCTAAAAAGTTAGCCAAAGCCTGATTTTTGACTGCCTTTTGGAGTATGTATTGTATTTCGAATTCTGATAAAGCTAACGTCCAAAGGTCTACCCTTTGGTGTAAAATAGGGCGAGATAACATATACTTAATCAAATTTACTCTAGAAATTAAATAAACGATTACAAGCCGTAAATATGCCCTTAATTTTGTACATGTGAAATACAATGCAAGACATAATTTTTCGATAGTAGAGTAATTATATTCACATTTTGTTAACCGTCTACTCAAGTAGTAAATCGCCCTCTCTTCACCAAATTAGTCTTCTTGCGCGACCATTCCAGCTATTGATTCTTTTTCAGCCGATACATACACTTTCATTGGCCTTCCTTGGATTGGTGACACTAACACTGGTGGACTTGACAAATATGTCTTCAGACTTTCAAAAGCCTTTTGATGTTCTTCTTTTCAGACGAATTTGTCCTGATTTTTCAGCTTTAAAAGTGGCGAAAAGACTTTAGTTCGCCCTGCACAGTTAGAAATAAAGCGTCTTAAAAAGTTTACTTGGCCAAGAAATCTTTGCAATTCTTTTTTGTTGCTAGGTGGTTTGGCCTCTAGACTGGCTTCCGCTTTATTTTTATCAAGTTCAATCCCTCTTTTGTGTACCAAGAAACCAAGAAAATTTCCTGCATTGACACTAAATGCACATTTCAAGGGATTCAATTTTAACTTATATTGTTTCATTCGCTCAAATGCACATCTTAACTGTTCGAAATGGTCCTCTTCTTTAATGGATTTGACCACTATATCATCTACATACACTTCAACAAAACTTGCCTATCATATCATGAAAAATTAAATTCATTGCCCTTTGATAAGTTGCTCCTACATTTTTCAGGCCGAAAGGCATGACTATCCATTCGAAACATCCTAGAGACTCAGGACATCTAAAGGCAGTTTTGTGTATGTCTTCCTCAGCTATATAAATTTGATTGTATCCTGAATACCCATCCATGAAAGAATACATGACGCGTCCGGCAGTTGAGTCTACTAAAGAATCTACCATGGGCATTGGATACTCATCTTTGGGCGTGGCTATGTTTAAATTTCTAAAATCTATGCACACCCTTAGTTTACCATTCTTTTTTAGTACTGGCACGATATTGGACAACCATTCGACATACCTAACTATTCTAATAAAGCCGGCTTTTAATAATCGCTCTATCTCTTTCTTAATCTCAGGGAATACATTAGGAGCAAAACATCTGGGAAGTTGCCTATGAAGTTTAAAATTAGGCTTAGTTGGTAATCTATGTTCCACCAAGTCTCTATCTAAACCAGGCATTTGTTCATATTCCTAAGCAAAACAATCTTTATACTCCTTTAACAAAGCGACTTATTTATCACTAACCTCTTGATCGAGCATCTGGCTGATGAATGTTGGACGATCTTCTCCTTCATTGCCAATACTTACTTTAATCAGAGGGTCTTGTGCTTGAGCGTATCTAGGCTTGATGATCCGCATTACTTCATCGTCCAGCTCCTTTGTAAGTACTTTTTCTTCTAAACAATCCACCTTGTTGACTTCTCGGCCACTACTTTGTTCCAATTCGAATACTGCTAATTTGTCTTTCAGCGCTCTCAGGGCTGCCTCTTCTTTCGCCTTGTCCTTGCATTCTTTATTGAAAGCCATTAATTTGGCTTTAAAGGCCTGAATATCGGCCATTTGGTCTTGTTGCTTAGAACTCATTCAAGACTCCTTAATTATTCTTTTGCCAATTACTGGCTCTTCTAGGGCCACTATATTTGGCCTCATCTGTCTGAACATTTCAGTAAGTGCGTCCACTGAAAATGGCTCTTTGCATTGCGCGATAACTTGAGTTTCTTCTCCATCTTGTACTACCCTGACAGGTCTATAGTTTCCTTCGTACATGAACTTTTCCACTGAGTTTGCTTCTGCGACAAAAGGCCTATGATCAGCCTGTACCACCTCTGCTTCACCCTTGTTATTCCAAAAAATCAGGCATTGATGGAGCAATGAGGGTATACAGTGACTTTCGTGCATCCAATCTCTTCCTAGTAACACATTGTAACTAGTAGGACCATCTATTACAAAGAAGACTGTGGTCCTAGTAGTTGTACCTATAGTTATGTCCAATGGCATAACTCCCTTAACTGCAGTTGCTCCTCCATTGAAACTTGTAAGGATGACTTCTGTTGGAATCATATCCCCTTCTGTCTTTGCAAATTTCCTCATCATCCTAGATGGAATGGTGTTTAAAGCTGCTCCATTATCGACAAGCACTTTTGCCACAGGTATGCCGTTAACTAGAGCTTTGACGTACAACGGCCTCAAGTGTTTAGTTAATTTCATGACTGGCCGTTTAAAAATAACCTTTTCGCCAACCTCTATTTCTACTTCCTGCTTGTCCTCTGTTGAGTTATCCTTTTGTGATAAGTCAACATGCAGCATATCGCACTGAGCCTCTGTCTCCTGAATTTCCCTTTTACTATTTTCTGATACTTCCTCTTCAGTTACCCAATCTGTGGGAGGAGGCATTATTCTTAGAGGCTATCCATAATTTTCAGAACGAGACACTCTCTTCTTCCTTTTGGGCGTCCCGTACAGCACGTAAAAATCGAAAGAACGCCCGGATGGTTCTCCCAATAAGTCTACTTCACGAACTCCCTCTCGATGGAGTTGCTTCAACAGAGTATTGTGCGATACTCCTCTTCTTCTCTTTTTTGCTTCCAGATCAATTTTCTCTTCAATGTCCGTCATACCATCATCTTCCTCACCATTGCAGGCCTCTCTAGAAGTCTGGCCTTCTTCACATTCCAGCACGCATGCTTCTCCTACGTTATCCTCCCTTTCTTCTTTTTTCTCTTTATTCTTAAACTCATTGGCCAGTAAATAATTATTAGCCACAACAAGAGGTAACGTACCGAACTGAATAGTAAGGAGCTGATCTGGATCTTCTTCATCCTTTCTATCTCGCTCAAACTTCGATCTCCCAAAAGAAGTTTCTAGTAGTTCTTTCATTGATTCATCTGTATCAGTCTCTTTACTATCTTTGAGAACATTTTGATTGGCTACCTTGAGTAGTTTAGGCACTTTAGGATGTAGCACTCCCTGTTGCTGCCTCATCATTCGTCCACAATTTCGTTGGAAACGCCTTTGTTGGGTTCTAGTCATCTCGTCGAAGGGTATTGCCCTTCCTGTATTATACTGGAACGAATACCATACATTTGGTCGGCGAGGTTGTGACCTGAATGTTCTCCCATTATCTACTAGCCTGAACTACCTCTCAAAAGGCGGTCCTTTGTAGAACGATGTACCTTGCTCTCTACCAGGCTGAGCATTTGGGAGGAGAGTAGGGCGATGGGGATGCTGCCATATCCCTGGTTTCTCCGTATTCTCACTCACTTCTCTTTTATATCTTGCACACAAGACGTCTTCATCCTTCTTTGGCTCTTTTCCTTTAATACGCTCAAAGACACTGGGATGTGGTTCAGGGTCTTCTTCTCCATCATCTATAACCAATTTGAATTTTGACAACTTGTTTTTGAAATCAGACGTCACCATATTCACTCCAAGTGGCTGTGGAAAAGGATTTTCATCCACCGCTATCTTCTTCTTGTCATCGAACGTAATTCGTCCTGATTCAATAGCATCCTGCAATACATGGCGAAAAACCAAGCAATTGTTAGTCAAATGTGACCATGCATTATGCCATTTGCAATATTTTTTACCCTTTATTTGTTCAGGGTTTGGCAATTTATGCTTATCGCTCAACTTTATCTGCTTATCCTTATATAATTTATCAAATATAAGGTCAGCTTTGGTTACATTGAATGAGAACGTCCTAGCTTTTACGTTTTCATCTTTCATAGGCTCATCCTTACCTGATGGTCTAAGCTTAGCCATTATAGGACAAGTATACGTGTCTCCTTTGACTAATTCGGCCAAACACATTTCGGTCTGATCGTATGACTCGTTATTGATGGTATGAACATCAAAATTAGGGTCTCTATAATAAGTCCCTTTGCTAGAATTTTTTATCTGCTCTTCTTCTCTTATCAATCGTTATACCTAATCACGTTCGCGCTCAATTGGAAAAGGTTAGGAAATTCATTGTCATGGAATTTCTTTTTTAAATCAAAGCTCAAACAACCTCGAGCGATTTTGACAAATTCTTTTTCGGGCAGAGGTACAAAACATTTACTTCTTGCTGTCTTGAACCTTTGGAGGAAACCTTCTACCCATTCGTTTGGCATTTGACGTAGGTTCGCTAAATCGGCCAAAGTAACTTCAGACTCAGTCTTATAAAATTGAGCGTGGAATAATTGTTCCAATTGTTGCCGTGTTTGAACAGAATTCGCTGGCAAATTGATGAACTAGGAGAAAGCTACTCCTGTTAATGAAGTAGGGAAAAACCTCATTTTATGATAATCAGTTACGTCACCACTTTGTAGTGTGAATCGTCCTATGTGTTCTAGAGTAGACACTTTCCCTAAACCGGTAAACAGTGAGAATTCTGGCACTTTATATCCTCTAAGCCATGGATATTCTTGGTCTATCTAATCAAGATATGGCTTTGTGTAAGTCGGCCTAATGACAGGACGTACCCCAAAAGTCATTTGGTCCTGTACGATTTCTATAATCTGATTCCTCAACATGACGTTGGGGTCATATGGAATCCCTACAGGTTGGTTGACCGATTGATTTGCTTGAGGCCTGATATTTGGTCCTTGATTATGAATAAAGTTACCATGATTTGGGCCATTGTTAGCATTAGCCTGAACATTTATTCCCTCATTAACACGTGGGGTATTCTGTCCGTTATTTAGAATATTATCTCTTACATTTGGATTACCCCCCAAGTTAGGTATACCACCACTATTATTATGATTTGGTATTACACCATCCCCTTGGTTTGAAGTAGAGGAACCGTTCTACCCCTTGATTTGGATTTAGAACTGGGGATTATGTCCCACAATTGTCCTAGTTTGAAAATGGTTTGCAAGAGGCATAATTGGTTGACAAATTTGGCCTACTAACTTATTCATTATTTCATTCAAAGTATTCAGTTGTTTGGCCATGTTGTCATAATGCGCATTCCCATTCTCGGTAAACCTTTCTATATTATGAATATTTTGAAGATTTACCTGTTCAACGATATCTTGTGTGAGTTCTCCAAGTAGTGCAAACATAGTTCGAGGACTCAACTCTGCCATTGATTCGTAACGACTGTTACTGCTCTGATTCTATCCATCTGTTCGTGGAGAGCTATCCTGCTCCTCATATCGCTCGATCACAGACTGGACTCCTCCTTGAGTTGCTGGTTCCTTGTCGAATCTCTGAGGCATATTGTTTCACTTTTTGTATTTTCAATACCAAACACCACTGTCTCACTGGGCGTGCCAAATTGTTTCGCGCGGGTTAGTCGCTAACAATTAAAAAAAGGATCAGACGATTGTGTAAGGGACAAACCTCTTGAGATAAAGTCCCAAAAAGGGGCGTTTTTATTGGCGATGACTTTACAATTGGAAAGTAAAAACAGAATGCCTCCAAGGGGCGCAAGCACACGAGTTACTGTAAAAGAAGTGTTTAAATCTAAACTAAGAAATTGAAAGTTACATATTCTCTGTTTGAGAGTGTTTGATTCCAGAGTCTTTTGCTCGATGTCTTTTCTTCCTTTTATACTCCCTAGGTAATTTCTTCGTGATCAACCGTTTAAGAAACTACTTGATCACTCTATAACTGCCCACTTTCCTTGTAGTGGCCAATTTGTCATGGAACTGCCCTATCTAACTGCTGCCATTACTTTTGTCGTTCAACCGTCTTCAATTGAATTTCTTGAATTGTGGAACGTGATAGGATTACCCAATAACTGCTTCATTAACTGCACTTTTGAGTAACCATAACTTCTTATATTTGCTAAGATGCTGGGCGACTTGAATATTTGGACGAGAGCAGAGTCACAGCATGGCAATTCATTCGCTCAAATCTTGGGCGACTTGCAATCTTGAGCGATGGTATTTCCGCGTATATGGGCTTCCTTATTTGGGCCTTTATCCTGCATTTCCCGACTAGGGTCATTCTTTGGGTTATTTGATTTTGGGGATCTTATAATTGGGCTTCATTCCGTGGGCTGTTCAACTTGGGCTGAACTTTTTGTGTGTCAACAATATTATAATCATCATCTGTTATATATTGACGTGGATTGCATTTTTCTTAGTATTACGGGACACATCGCAAAAAATTTAACATCCTATGATTTTCTTTGTCTCTGGAATATTTAGAAAGTGCAAGAAAAATTCTGTACGTGGGAAAATTTATGATGTAGCATAGAGAGTACGATAACATGTAAACAAGAAAATCATGAAAAACTTTCTACTTTATATTGATACACATGAATAAGACTAAACATGAAACATTCATTAATTCATTAAAAGAAAAAACAATGAAAATTTGAAATATAATTGAGACTATCTAACTTTTTAATTCATTATATCTCATTTTCCAAAAGACTCTGGTAGTCTTACTTATATAATACAATATAATCATATTCTATAAAATAACCTAAGAAAAACCTTAACATAAGATATTAAAAGTCTATTTGATTGCAAGAATAGAATTTGGGTAAAAAAAAAACAAATTTCAAAAAATTGAATTGCTTAGAATTTGTTTTTCTAGGAATTGTCAATTAATGTGTTTGATTGGTATAATTTCCTACTTGGAAAATGTTGAAATTTTCTATCTTTTGGTGTTCGTTTTGCTTTATTTTTCATGAAAATTGTCAATTAAAGGGACAAAATTTGTTACAATTGAGAATAGAATTTGTTAAAAAAAAAAAAAAAAAGGCTAGAATACCAATTCCCATGGGTTTGGGGGGAATTGGCTTTCCACAAAACCGAGGAAATTGCACATGTGTGGAGGGAAAAAGGAAAACAAATTGTCAAGAAAATTATTGCCATAAAAAATGTTAAAAGTTGGAAAATGGAAAATGTTTTCCATGGAAAACAGGTCAAATCAAATAGGCCTTAATTGAAAATTTTCCATAAGAAAAACTTAAATTGAAGGGGAAAATTAAATATCTAAAATGATCATAAAATACTAAAATCCTAAAATTTTATATAATAATTATAATTTCCATTTCAGTTGCATCATTCTCTTTTGTGTGGAGAAAATATATTCTCAAATTTTAAGGGATTTAGTTTCCCTATGTTATGCCATCAATAATTGTTGTTAGACCTACATAATGTATTCACATGCATAGTCTATAGTTGTCCCCGGGGCATAGTTTAGTGATGCAAAGGACAAGAGTGATGTTATTTTACATCTTGCTGATAGCCGTAGTGTGGGAGTTCGATTCCTAAAACATGGAATTAGACTTCTTGTAGGCGCAGTGTACATGCAGCTTTTGTTTCCTGATCTGCTGGGGCACATTCCGCGATTTATCTCCCTCACAAAGTTTTAGGGGCGGGGCGATGGGGGCCCTCAAGGTTCGGGTTCAAAATTTTTTTTATATTTTTTTTATTTTCTTTTAATGCATAGTCTATGGTTGTACATCAAGGTTCTGACTTCTTCTTGGTAGCATGATGCTAGAGCAGATTCGTCTATGACATCAACTGATAAAGAGTAGCTTGTACCGAAGTGTAAAAATACAAAACGAACAACCTTCTAATTTCCATTAATTCACTCATGAATGTGAAAAGATAGATATCAAACACTTGATTCATAAAAATATTAATAATTTGGAACATGATTGAGATTACTTAATTTTTCTTTTCACTACATCTCATATTTCAAAGGGTTTGAGTAGTTTTATTTATACAATGCAATAGAATCCTATTCTATAAGAAAATTTTTAAATAACATAATAAATACCCTAATTCAAGATATTCGTAAGAAATGTACCATATGAAAACAACTTATAATTTTAAAATTCTAGACCTTTTGAACCATCTAATAATAGAGCATCTACTCAGATGAATTTTTATTTTTATTTTTGCTCAAACAAATTATAAATTTGTCCAGTAAATTGTGCAAATATCTATGGACATGTTAAAATAAATCAAAAATATGATTTAATACTTTAAAAAGTATATTAAATTAAAAAAAAACGAAATGTACTTACCTATTCAAAGTAATTGATATTCACTAAATCTGTATTGAACTTTAGATAAAAGTTTGAGATTTTGGTGTTGAAGAAAGTGAAAAATGAAAGAGCCGTTAGTTGTATTCGAGAAAATGAAGAAAGAAAGAGATTTTAGTTTGAAATTTGAATTGGCATGTGTATTTTTTTTCAGTTTTTCTTTTGTGTGATTGAATAATGCATTTTTATTCTAATTTATATCAGTAATTTATTAGTTTAAGTAGGGCATGTTTGCCTTTTTATAGAGTTAGTTGTCCTAATAATCATTAAATTTATGCCCGTGTCTTTAAATGTTCACTAAACTTTTAGATGTCATGTTTTGACCATTAAATTTATCAAAATATTGAACTTTACTCACTGACATAACATCCGTATCACAACTCTAACGAAATTGGTGACATAACGAAAACGTAATACATAGATGTCGCCCAAAACATCATTATGTGACCAATAACAGCATACTAAATTGTCACGTAAAAAAAGTTTTTAATTACTTACTATACTTTGACAAACGTCTTTGATTATTCATTATATTTTAAGATGGTCAAGTTTTAGCCACTAAATTTGTAAAACTTATTAAGGCTTATCCTGGAAATTTAGGAATACTATTCCAGTTATCACTTGTGTACAACAAAATTTAATTTACATGTTACAATGAAATATTTCAAGATATTTTGCAATATACTTGAGTTTTGTTGCAATTCTTTTCATATTTGATCTATATTCGAAGCTAATTTTTTAAGAGAAAATCTAGAACTAGTGAAATTTTGACATATTTATCGATATTAAAGCCTAAATATCTTGATGCTTGATCCCCTTAAGCCAATTTTTATCATCTTATGCAATATACCACTTGAAGTTAAGTTGGATAATTTATAGTTTGTCAAGAAATACTGATCAGCATTTGTAATAACTAATTAAAAACATAACAGTAAAGAGGCATAGAATAAAATGACTAGAAAATATTAATAATTCTGAGGACTAATTTAAACAAAAATATGTATAATATTCGCCCAAAAAATCCTAAATCTACATTAACAGCAAACCAACATGTATCACTTGTAGCCAATAAATTTGTAGAGCTAAAAAACATCCACAAAAATTCATCTAAAAAATCAACTGGCTTATGGAGATGATCAAGACATCTTTCAAAATAGTAAGCAATTAAGACGACTCTTTACATGACAATTTGGCGTGCCATGTGTTTGGGGTAATTATATGTGCATTCCGTTTGTAATGTCATCAATTTTTTATTTTTTATTTTTTAAATTTGTGAAATGAATATAATGTTAGTGAGAAATGTTCAATATTTAAATAATTTTTATGGTCAAAATTTAATATTTGAAACTTTAGTGAGTAATCGAAGCCCTTGTTTGATTCCCATTTTGAGGGAAGTAATACATTTTGCATGGTAGATTGATAGATAATGTGAGGTTAAAAATTAAAGAAAAATTTTAAATTTATATGTAATATTATTTTATTAAAAAATGTGTGATTGAAAATGAAATTTAAAAAAATAAATTTTTAAAAGAATGAGAATCAAACTAGGGCCTAGTCTTCTAATCTCCTATGCCCATAATGGACTGGATAAACTTTACCTACGATCAAGGGTGGGCGAATAACTCCTGTGAGACCAATGTCTAGATTAAGCCCCTATTTAGTCTTATTTTATGAAAAGTAAAATGTGTGAAATAATTTTTTTAAAAAAATAAGTAGTTGAAAGAAAATAAATTCGATTTACATGTAATAATATTTTATGAAAAATTGAGATAAAAATGATAATTTCCCAACATTCAAACGTGGACTAAGTAGGCTTGTTTGCCAACGGCAATTTCACTAGGCCAATCTGAAAGTCCCTCTTCTTCTCCCACGATCCACCTGAACTGCCAACGTCGTTTTTATAGCCTGGTAATTGTTCCTATCTCTGTTTAAATTCTGAATAATTCACTGTTTTTACCCAATTTTAATTTTTATTTATTTATTTTTGAAAATTTGGTTCAGATATAACTGAGATTTGCAATTGGAATAATAATGATTAACTTTTTTTTTTTTTTTTAAATTTATTCGAGCCTGAAAGTTGAGCGTAAGAATATGCATTTCAATGGAACTGATTTGAATTTTACTAGGATGTGCATGAAATAATTTGATGTCTGCTAATGTTCTTAGGAAGTTTGGTTCCAATTGGGTTTCTGTGTGTTCTTTAAAGTTGTGAAACTGCAAGAATAGTGGTTTGAGGGCATACAGTCCTATGGAACTTCGAAATTTTCCTCCGTGATTTGGTATACTTAATTGCTACTAACTAATAATTTCAGTAACAATGTAAAATGTTTTCTTAATCCATGCTTATCTCATTTGCAGGCTAACAGCCTATGTCTAAAGGAGCCGTTTAGCTGTTCTCTGGTTTGTATAATGCTGAAGACACCATTCTTTCCTTGCAAAGTGAGCATTATTATGATTTGAAGAACTTCTAATTTCCTTGATTGCAATTTGTGAACTAATAATATCTGTAATTTTGTGCTCACTGTATTCAGGTTTTCATATTCCTAACCTTTTATTGGGCCTGCTATTCTGTACTATCAGAATGCATAATTTGTTTTAACAATGCAATGCTGCAAAATGTTATTGTGAAGGCTTCTTCATGAAGCTTGTGGAGATTGGTTTTTTCAGCATAGGTGTAATTGAGTATTTGGTTGGAAAGAAATCGCAATTTTTGAAAAAAAAAAAAAAAAGGCAATTAGTGCTTGTTTTTTCTCTTTATATTGTTAGAGGATGCTGTATCCTCTTGATAGATCTAATTCTTTTTATTAATGATAAATATATTACTGTTTCTGATTAAAAAAGCTCACTGAGATGGACAAGAGAATAGGGATATGAATATAATAACAGTGCTAGCTTTACTATTTGTGCTTGAGCCAATCATGATGAAATTCTCTTGGTTTAACTCACTGTGGTTTCATGCTTAATGGGTCTTTCAATTTATTTGAGATAACAATTTGTCTAAGGTTAGTTAGGACCATTGTTATTGTAGTACTTGCACAGACAAATATCATCAGTTCAGAATCCTATATTTTCACGAGCCTTCCTTTAAGGATCATGAGAAACTCAACCTATATTCTAGCATGGAAGGGTGTTGGATCTTGACATTAGGAATTTAACAAGCATTTATTCAAGTTATCTTAAATTTGTCTTTACACAGGTAACATCTCCACGTATTGTGAGCATTAGACAACAATACCATTTAATGTGGCAAGAACAAAAATGGAGCTCTCAATCTCTCAACCTGATGTTTGGCATCTACATATTTGTGATGGTGAACTTCTTGAAAGATGTTGTCTGTCACAGGTTTGTATCACTAACTAGAGGCACTACCCATAAAAGTTCTATTCTTGTTGTGTCAATGTCACTATAATTGATATTAGGTATACACATCATTTTGTCTTTGTTTTCTCTGCATTCATTTCTTTTTTCAAATTCTTCTGAATGCTTTCCGTGAAATTGATAATGCATACAGTTCAGATCACTTTGGAAGAGCCATAATCATGCCTAATCTTAAAACTCCTGCCACCAAAACATCTGAAGCCATTGCAAAGCACTGCCAGAATCTAGTAACTTCACTCCTCTGATGACTTTTTACTTGACAGACACAACGATGCCTCACGAGATCAAACTGGCAAGTGAGTCCACTTTATATAGGCTTAGCTTCTATACCATTCAAACCGTATTGACATTGTATGTGTATTTCACTATTTGTGATGCATACTTGGTGCTTATAATGCAATAGGTTTTGGCTTGTTGACATAATGGCTTCAAAAAATGCAATGCGAGCATTTTGTCTAAGCCTTAAAAAAAGAATGTCTGAAAATGGAACTTTTAAACTTAGCCAAACATATAAGTAAGTTCAAGAGTTACTTTTAATTGTCTTTTCCTGACAATATGTTTCTACTCTTCTGACAATTACTGTTTTTTGAATAAAACATTCACAAAAATTTGCTTCTTGAAAGTAAGTCGTTAATTTTAAAAATGTAAGTTTACTCCTTTTCTCAGGCTTTGCAAAACATGCTCAATTGCTCATCCTCATTTACTATTGCTAACTGTATATTTTATGTTGGACTTTTTCTTAATATGAGAATAATTGCAGTGCTAAGAACAGTGCTTCCATTTGCATGACTGGGAAAAAGAGTAAAGTGCTGTTTGAGTTGAATGATTAAATATACTTGAAAACAATTTAGTGGGTATCTCAGAGTTCTGATGATTTGGTTTGTCTTTAGGTTTTTCTTTGTGAAAATGATAGGTTTTAACTTCAATTCATAAATATGTATGTACTTTTTAATCCTTTTTGACAACTGCTAAAAACTCACTTTTAAGCTATCTCTTCGACATTTTATTTTTATATTTATATAATGCTGATATTCCCTCTTCTAAAATCAAGTTTCTGAAATAATAGATAGAGAAATTGTGGAAAGGTACAAATTTGCATAACTTTGTTGATTGTTTGCTTTCAAAAACTGCCTACAAATTTCAGTCACTAGCCCCTTCAATGGTAGAAACTGCATGATTAAAAATTTTGTTGGGACAGCATTGCATGGAATAGTTAACGGATATTATACCATTTCTTTACTTTTTTTGTGTCATTCTAGCTTTATACTAAGCCCCCGTTTGGCCCCCGTTTTTTAGAAATGAAAATAGATGGAATAGTGTTTTGTTGAAATATGAGTGGTTGAAAAAGAAGGATAAGTTTTCGGTTCACGTGTAATATTATTTTATAAAAGATTGTGTGGTTAAAAATAGGAGAGAGAAAAATGAAATGGAAATTAATGACGGCCAAACGGGGGCTAAATATAGAGAACTGCTTTTACTGGGGAGTGGGGGGGCCATATTTTCTGTGAAGTGCTGGTGCTACTACAAATTCTCAGCACGGTGGATTTGGGAAGTGTTTACCTGTAGTTGAAGAAATGGTTCAGCAAAACATGCCTTTGCTTGTAAGTTTGCCCACTCTAACTAGATACATGTTTAATAAGATTTGTGATATATGTTTTTCCTAAGAGTTCACGATACTACTCTATTATCATAATTATTTATTCTCCATTGCCGTTCTTGAAATAACTGACTTCAAATAAATATGGGATTAAAATTTCTTGAGTTGTTTAAAGTACGCGGTGAGGTTTTTGATATAGCATCAATATTTCAGAAGCTGGAACGATCATGTAATGCAAGAACTTGATTTTTATTTATGTTTATCGAAATGTTTACTTGAGGATCCTTTGGATAATTATTTCTAACCTATGATGCACGAACACGGACACGTATGTCCGACACTCAATTTTTCAAAAAAGTACAGACACGATACACAGTCAACACATTGATAAATTCTTTAAAATTCTTTGTTTATATAGGCCTTGTCTGGGAGAGCTTAAAATCACAATTTGGACCGTTGATAATTGAAATTTAGTCTGTTGCTTTTCATGCTGACAGCACGCATTCTGCAGAAAATTAGACGACTTAGCCGCAATTTTGGACCATTTTAAGCAAAAATGACCTTTCTGCCCTTGAAATTTAATTTATTTTATATGAGAGACTGATTTTGCTGGTATTTCACTTTTTATTTGTCAAAAATTGCTGCCAAAATGGGACCCATTTTGCAGTTTCTAACGGTCAGAAAATTGCTGAATTTGGGAGAAAAGCTCTCCCAGATAGCCACGTAGTATAAATTTAGTTTTTATACTTGTTATTAATTTTTCTTGTTGTACTCTTTTATGATTTAATTATAATTATGAGTTAAAGATATACAACACATTTTATAAAAGAAAAAAAAAATGACCATAATAGAGTGTTTGACATTGTTGGACACAAACACGCCATCCTAGTTGAAGTTTCCGTGCAACAGCGCTTCTAACCATTTCAATGCACATTCTGAAGATTTTAACCAAGCTATCAATCCTTGAAGGGTCTCATTTAGATTGCCAAAAATCATAGTTTATGTGACTGACGTTTTTCTCTTAAAAACATAGAAGAAAGCCATCTTCTACAAGTAGACGAGCGAAGTGAAAACATGATTTTTTTTATTATTATTATTATTATTTTTTTGGATCTCTGTTTTCCTTTCCAGCATCTATTTACTTTTGGAGTGCCCATCTGAGCAAGTCTAGTCCTTAAATCCTGCATTTTATGCGATATTTTTGCAAGGTGGTCATTGTGTGTTACTCCAAAATTTTGTATTGCTGTGGAAAATGATATCCATAGAACATCATGATGTGGTGAAAGTGTTGGCGTATTGCATGTTTCTGATACTCATGCTAAAGTAAATCCCTTGATCAGGTTTTGCTATAACCCCAAACTTATGGTTGTTGAAAATATTACATTACGTGCATTCAATAAGCATACAATGTATATGTTGGTTTCAAATTACAAAAGCAAAGAATCTTTGCATTCCTTCTTCTTAACCTGGGGACTACTTGGAAAGTTTTCTGTGATTTATAGCATATGATCGTTTTGACGAGAAAGACTATCATGATATGGTGACAAACATATTTCACAATCTATTGTGCATGAGATTTGTCTATCTGTAGACTCTCCGACAATAGATTTTTCATCACACTGTTTTATTGCACCTTTGGGAAGTCATCATCAGTCACGCAATTTCTGAGAAATGTGAACTTGTATCTGCAGGTCCATGGAGAGGTTACAAGTCTTGATGTTGATGTATTTGATCGAGAAAAGGTGTTTATCGAAGAAGATTTCAGTCGCTTAATCCAAAAGTGTCCACGAGTGAAGGTTTGATGGAGCATATTACTACTAAGGATGCTGTGAAATTTGTCTAGTCTTGCGATGATGGCAAGTGTAATACTTGATGATTAAGTACTTCTAGAATTTCCTGTATTTTCAGTGGAAGGAGATTAATATATTTTCCTTTTTTATGTAAATGTTTATTCTGATATCAATCATATTTTTTAGGATTTGTTGCAGCAACTGTCACAACGCAGCATCTTTCTCTAAATAGGAAATCAATTTTCCAAGGAGGATTGCAACCTCACAGTTACTGCCTTCCTATTCTTAAGCGAGAGACCTCACAGTATGCCTTTCAATCCTTCTATTTAATGATAGTCATTTTTAACTTTTGCTCATTTCTTGTCAAAGATGCAAATATATAATGAGGCCGTTTGAGCTCCATTTTTGGCCATTCTCATTCATTGCATCAGTGGGGACCACCAGGATAGAGTTGTTGGAAATTATGAATTCAACAAATTCATGTTTGACTTTTGGGGAAATTTGCTGGAGCAAGAATATACATTCCCAGTTTACCCTTCTAATAAAATGGTGGGAAATTTATTAAAAGTGAAGGAATAGGAGGGTTAATTTTGGAAATTGGTTTTAAAAAATGAGGATATTTTTGACATTTTGAATTTTTAGGCTTTCTACAAGAATTTACGACCTGACAACACACTGCGTACTTTGTAATTTTTTAACAACTAATGTACTGTTGAGAACTCATTTTAATGAGCTAGAATGGAGCTCAAACGGCTGCAATATTTTACTTCAATAACCATATAATTTAGTATAGATGAATATGTAATTGCTATGGCTGCATAATAATTACCTTCTGGGTATTTTGGCTATTTAGGATCTATGACTTGATTCGGGTATTATCAGTTTAGGAGTTTACTGTTTGCCGTTTGCTTTAGGAATTTGTTATTGCTAAATGCTAAGTATACTGTTGTCTGTGAAGAGACTGTCACTGGTACAAGTTGAAAAGTTAGAGAAAGATTAGAAAGGATTTGAATCTCTTTTTGGTTGGACAACTGACCAAACAAAAGCAGACATTTCATATTTAACTATGTGATTTTTGAATTGGTTGATATTCTATAATTTCTGTTAGGCTGTTTAACAAAACAGTTTTCCATAATTTACATTCAGGATATTGAAGAAGAAATTTGATACTCTTTTTGTTAGCATCATTACTTTTTTCGATTCCAGTAACCACCTCCCGTAAAATTCAGTTTTAAAAAAGTAAGGGAACACGTTTTCTCTTAGCTTATCCATTTGTTTTCTAACAGGACAGGCACTCGTATCAGCTGTGACGAGTGGAAGTAAAAGATTCTTTCTTGGAACTGATAGTGCTCCTCACGAGAGAAGAAAAAAGGAGTGCACTTGCGGATTGCTGGTATGTATAATGCGCCCATAGCCTTGTCAGTATATGGAAAGGTTTTTGAAGAGGTAATTTCTTTGGAAATCTCCTGTTTTCTCTTACATTCATAAGTTGAAAGCAGATGCTACCATGATATCAAGTTAATTTTTACTTGATCATATAGCAGTTTCTTGGTTATCTTGACCTGATTATTTTGATCTAAAATTTTCCCAGGAGGTTTAACATAATTCACATATCCACACTATTTGTGATCATTTTTCACTGTTCATTCCTTGTAAATTCTACTTAGGTCTTAGAGGAGGTTGAAATCTTCCAAGTTTCTGTGGCTGTGAATTCATGGGTGAAATTGCTATTTAAGAGTGCAATTTATTAAATTTTTTCGCTATTAATGCTATTTCAGACGATTGTGAATTACTTTTGACACCATGTTTGAATCCTTGCTCTGTTATTTCAATATGTTGCTGACAAAAGTGCATTTTTTATGTTTTAGGCCGGTGCACTTGATAAGCTAAAGGCTTTTACAAGCTTTAATGGACCAGATTTTTATCGTCTTTTGAGAAATATATCGAAAATTAGACTGACTAAGAACCCATGGAAGGTACCAGCATCATATTCTTATTCATGGGGTGACATTACAAAAGTGCATTTTTTATGTTTTAGGCCGGTGCACTCGATAAGCTAGAGGCTTTTACAAGCTTTAATGGACCAGATTTTTATGGTCTTCCGAGAAATATATCGAAAATTAGACTGACTAAGAACCCATGGAAGGTACCAGCATCATATTCTTATTCATGGGGTGACATTATTCCTATGTTTGCTGGTGAGACCCTTGAGTGCCTACCATCTTCTTCTTAAAGTTTTTGACATACTGTTTTATCCATGTTGAAATTGAATGAAATCGTCATGTTATGCCCAAAATTAACTAAAATTGTACTACGTTGAAATATATCTAGATGCAAAGCAGAGTTTCTCTTCTTTTATTTTTGGTAATTGTGTTCATTTAGCATTAAGTGCATGTTTGGCTAAGCTTAAAAAAGTTAATTACGAGAATGCTTAATTAAAATTAAGTTTAAAAAAAAAAAGTTAAAAATAAAATTTGTGGTTGGCCCTTAAGCCACGTAAGGCAGTGACTTGATGAAGTGGGAGAGTTGAGTCTTGATAAAACATGTAGTCTTTTCTGATTCAAGTAAAAGATGTGGGTAGACTATCACCCCAAAAGTATGCAAGTTTTCAAAATGATTAATGTTGTGTGACATTATGTCATGGATAGAAATCTGCCTCCTTCCAAGAAGAAGAACTTTAAGCTTCTCAAACTTTGCTCATTTACATTGAATATGATTAACATTCTTCCATGTGGATGATCATCATTGAAATATGACCATCCTTTCTCCTGAGTGAGCCAACCAGATTGAAGATAATTTTTGGTTATATTTCCTATTGAGTCCAAATAGATGAAGTTAGCATTCTGAGCCACGACGGATCCATGGATGGACTCATAGTACATCCTAGATGGTAGGAATTTTTGTTATCTACGAGATTGTATCAGGTCCTTGTCAATTAGTTCGCCAAAGATTTATTTGCCCCATTTCCTCAGTAGTCATAGTTTAAGATTTGGTGACAAGACCTTCACCAATTGACCAGTTAGTTAGAGTCCTCTTATGACTGCATTGTCACGAAAAACTGCAGAAGTCAACAAACAAAGCTTCAGGTTTATATATAGGAAGAATCTCGTAATCTAGCCGAAGCTTAGGCATCATAGGAGAATCATATGGTTATCCTCAATTTGCAAGCACAGCCAAATTTTGACATCAGTTTATTCTCATCATTCGAAACAGACTTCTTGTTGAGAAAATGATGTCTTTGCTTGCATGTTTGGAAAATGATCAGACTTGTATGATCTTTTTGCCGCATGCTTATGCTACTTGGTAGCGGGCATCCCGAAGTCCGTCCAACCTTAAAATTCTAATTTTTTTGGTCGTTAAAATTGAGTACATTTTGGAGATTCGATGTACACGATTTTCAGGACATATATATCTATATATGAAGACCAATTCTATGTCAAAACAAAAGGGAGCTACATACCATAACATGGAGACTTCTTGGGAGAGAACTCAATTTTGGTATGGAGATTTTCAAATTGAAGAAAGGGTATCTTGGTACAAAGTTGGATTACAAAAGTTGAGTTACAAAGTGTGTTGGCAAAATTCATGCCATTGATTTCAAATGATTTAAAAATCTGTTTTTGAAATGATTGGTGTGGATGTGATTTTGTCATCTAACTTTGTCAACCACCTTTGTAAGTGTAGCATAGCTCAGTTTTTAGTTAGGGTACTGAACAAAGCTGGAATATTATAGAGATATCATTAGTTGACTTAATTAATTATGGCTTGTTTAAAATTAAGAGAAGTAAATCAATCAATTTAGATGAATTTAACTGAATACCTGTATTTAATTATTGTTAGAACCTGATGATAGAAATTAAGGGAAATAACCGCGGTAGAATCTTGAACCCTAGCACCTTTGATATATAAGTAAAATCCAAATTGTTAATTTGTGTGTATCTTAATTGTTTTCTTAGTTAATCCTAGTTTTAGTAAGACCTTGTCATCCTTCTTTTCCTTCAAAAAATAGAAGCTATGCTTAGTTAAATCGATAACTAGCTAGATACAATATTCTGCTCGTCAATATATTATTTATTTATTGATATCGTACATTCTTGCAACCACGCTGTGACGTCTCGAACTTAAGTTTCGAGTGTCACGTACAAAACATAATAGCTTTTGCCTTTGGTACATGTAAATACTCTTAAATAGAAGTATTACATGTTAGAAACTTATTTTCAATTTGGTAAAATGTCTCTCATAAATTTTTAATGGCTCACAGAAGCCCATGTCGACAAGAAATTATACTTTACATATACGGACTTTGCATTGTCACGGTTAGTTGGGGCAGCAAGTTCGACTATTTTTATAAAATTCATCCCAACTCCGTTTTCTATGAAATTCATGACATTAGAAAGATATTTTCAAGTAGTTTTCTTGGTTAAAATATAAAAAATTTCCAAGATCATATAATATGGGCGTTTTACTGAAAACAGTGAGGTATTGCACAGAAATTTCAGATTTGACCCTTCAATGTTTAAAAATTCATATCTCAGGCTACAGATATCCAAATTGAGTGATTCTTGTGCCCATATTAAGACAACTCAATAAGGAGGGCAGTAATATTTTCAGAGTCTCAAATGGACGTTTATGGAGTCAAAAATAACGTGTTGAAGTTGATCCAAAAACTGTCCCGTTTCTGTCTTTTGTCACTTGCAAGGAGAAGTTTTTAAAAAAAAATGTCTCTTAACACAACATAGAAGATATAATTGCATAATTTACTTCCAGTACCATATTACATCATGTCTCATACATGTTTTTATACAATACCATAAGAAAACATATGGAAAGCAGTCGAACAAAACATGCAAAAACAAAACTTCGATGCAAAACAACCTTGTCCGTAACCCATCATCGATTATGCCGATTGACTTCCACCAACTCCGCAATTATGAATCTAAGAATTTAGTATAGAACACTATGAGTATAAAGAATACTCAGTAAGATATCATGCTTGGATTTTAACATGTTAATACTACACAAAAGAATGCAATCAAACACATACTTGCACATTCCGGCTTGTCGGTGCCTTTCGGACTTATCCTAAGGCATAAATAGATATCTAACTTTGTGGACTTGTCCACGTCTTTCATATTATGGTTTTCATGCATAACTTAAGCATAAATATTACCATGAAATCCTACCACTTAAGCATAGAAAATATCTTATAATAAAACTTGAAGAAATCTTGGTTGAAAATGAATTGAGAAATGCTAGGCTGGTCATCTTCTTCCCTCACGTTTTCTGCTCTTTTTTAAACAAGCGATAAGTTGTTTTTCATGCAAGGGAAATAAAGGGCAGCAACACATCTATTTATAGGTGAGAAAAATGATAAATTTTGGGTGACTCTTCAAGAAATTCAACATGTGTAGGCTGCATGGTTTCATTTTCTTAAATTTAAAACACCTCATGCATTAGTTAGTCACCTCATGTTTAAATTTAAAACACCTCATGCATCAGTTAGTCACTTCATGCAGTAATATTTTCAGAGTCTCAAATGGACGTTTATGGGGTCAAAAATAACGTGTTGAAGTTGACCCAAAAACTGTCCCGTTTCTGCCTTTTGTCACATGCAAGGAGAAGTTTTTAAAAAAAAAGGTCTCTTAACACAACATAGAAGATATAATTGCACAATTTACTTCCGGTACCATATTACATCATGTCTCATACATGTTTTTATACAATACCATAAGAAAAGGTATGGAAAGCAATCGAACAAAACATGCAAAAACAAAACTTCGATGCAAAACAACCTTGTCCGTAACCCATCATCGATTATGCCGATTGACTTCCACCAACTCCGCAATTATGAATCTGAGAATTTAGTATAGAACACTATGAGTATAAAGAATACTCAGTAAGATATCATGCTTGGATTTTAACATGTTAATACTACACAAAAGAATGCAATCAAACACATACTTGCACATTCCGGTTTGTCGGTGCCCTTCGGACTTATCAAGCATAAATAGATATCTAACTTTGTGGACTTGTCCACGTCTTTCATATTATGGTTTTCATGCATAATTTAAGCATAAATATTACCATGAAATCCTACCACTTAAGCATAGAAAATATCTTACAATAAAACTTGAAGAAATCTTGGTTGAAAATGAATTGAGAAATGCTAGGCTAGTCATCTTCTTCCCTCACGTTTTCTGCTCTTTTTTAAACAAGTGATAAGTTGTTTTTCATGCAAGGGAAATAAAGGGCAACAACACATCTATTTATAGGTGAGAAAAATGATAAATTTTGGTTGACTCTTCAAGAAATTCAACATGTGTAGGCTGCATGATTTCATTTTCTTAAATTTAAAACACCTCATGCATTAGTTAGTCACATCATGCTTAAATTTAAAACATCTTATGCATTAGTTAGTCACCTCAATGCTTCGACGATATGCGTCAGATCAAAGTCATTTGGTTAGTTATCAACCATTGGATATCAAACGAAACATGACTTGTGAGGAAAAACTAGTAGCAATATTGGATCGCAAAATCCAACAACTGAGGACAAAGGAAATTCCGTTAGTGAGAGTTCAATGGAGAAATCATAAT
>NC_036242.1:2544578-2559582 GCF_002742605.1 Olea europaea var. sylvestris | reverse complement strand
TAACGGATAGATATAACAATTGCAATTAAAATATAGTAAGATGTCGACTTCAATTGACAATAGTGATATTATAAATATAACTACTAACATATTCGTAAAACTTCAACTTCATTCTAAGAAATTTAATTGCAATTTAAATTTTTTGTACTATGATATTTTCACGTCTCAATCTTGCGAAAGATCAATTTACCTACTTACAAAATACGTTTGATTTTAAATTTTTTGGATGACACGACGATCTCCATTAGTGATATCACTGTAAAGTTACAAAGAGATAGGCACTTTCTTGAAGTATAATAATGTACTCTAATTATTAATTTTTAGTACCATTTTATGGTAAAAGAATTAAAAAGAACTTGACATCTTTATCACTTTTCTTTTTTCAACCCCATTCTTATTTTCTATAATTTTCATTTGGAAAAGTTCATCTCTTTTATCTTTTTATCTGTTTGATATGATAAGCTTTAACTAGTATAAGTGCCACAATACTTCATAGTACACTCACAAAAAATAAAATAAAAAATAAAAATAAATAAATAAATAAAATAAACTTTTGATTATTTTACTATGGCCAGAAATAACATATGGATAAGATCTATCTTTAGTGTTTTCTTACATATTTCTCTGTTATTTCCTCTTTGAAGCTTAATATCGATTATAGCAACTAGAAGTAATCAAAGTTTTTATAAAATAGGTTTATGTGAATAAAGAAAACAGGCTGTCTTAAAATTTAACATTCATGTCTTTTGTTCTAGAATACTTATGATATAATTGTCCTTTTAGAACACTTATTCTTAAGAGTTATATCCCTTCTATAAGTAGCATCCTTTCTTGTTCGATACCTTTTTCATTGAAAAATAAAAAATTAAAAAATCCTACATTTTCTTTAAAATTTGAAATAATGGCTTGTCTTGAAGCCTATATAATGATGTCTCAAATGGTGGCTTCTTCTCTCCTGGTGTTTGGGTTATTTCCATTAATGTACGACCGTAAATAATATTCCATTGTGTCCTGGATGCATTTTACTTTCCCCACTTCATCAAAGGTAGTGGGGTCAAATATCATCTTAAGAAGACGTCAACACGCGACTTGAAACTTACTGCAGGTTTTAGTTAGGGTTCGACTTAAGTATGGGCGGTGTTGTTCGTCTAACTTCATCAGATTCTGTTTCGCAGAAGTAACAAATTATTTATTTATTTTGCAATTTTGCAATGAAGCAACCTTTGTCTTCTCTCCAAGTTTTCGCCGAAGATTGTGTCAAGTTGAAGCAGTACAATGAAGTCCAAAATGATTCTTGCTGCAATTTATATTAAATTGGTGCCCAATTGATAATTGTGATAAGGAGGGAGCCTCGTGCATATTCACAATCAAAACCATCAGTACAAAAGATATGAGCTTCCTATGCTTGATTAATCTATTTCCAAACTGATAAAGAATTGTTCAGAGAAATGCATATGAACAAAATTAATTGTTTTGAATTGTTTAAGATGTCGAGTTTTCTAGAAATTGGCATGCATAACTGAATCATGTAAATCTAAATGGTCTTGTTTTATTCAATTTGCTATTGCAGTCTGTTTGGACAAGTTTTGATATGTCATAAATATGACCCATCTGAGGAAGTAAAATTGCTTAACGGGACATTGGATCTAATTCTCTTGGAATAGCGGCTTGAATGACCGCTAAACATCACGATTCGGTAACATGGAGAAGGTTTTCATTTTTACAATCCGATCAATGGGAACGAATGCAAGTGCCTACTAATGGCGGAGGTCTAAGGATCGGAAATGCAAGTGTTGAGTTATTGGCAAGGGTTATCTCTGACTTGATGGTTAGAAGGAATGTGTTTCCTTCTCCGAAAAGGATTAATACTTAAAATAAACGCCACAAAAAATCTGTGGAGACTTGGTTGATCTTCATAATGAAGTATAACACTAAGGAGGCTGATAAGGAAAATGGATTAAGTACTGATGCTTTAGGAAATGAATTCATTGATGAAAGTAACTATGTATTGAAGTTACTGTGACTTGTTAAATTTTGACAAAGGCCCTACAAGGGATTTATCGAGTATAAACGTCGAAGGGAGAACCTTAAACCCTAAACCCAGAAAGATAGAAAAAGAAATGAAATTGTCAGTGGTGCCTGATGTCAGATTCAAACAGCATTGCTGACAATTATTATTTGATCTGTTTATTGTAAAATGATGCTTTTAAATAATTGATGTATCCTAGTAAATCTTTTGTCCCTTTTATCCATAGTCCTTTATAGTCGGATGTTTATAACAAAAATACTTGGAAGTTGATGATACTCTACAAGTTGTACGAGGAAAAAAAATACTATGACTGTAACATAAAATATACGAATAACTTGGTTGGATTTAAGGTTGGTGTCTTTGCTGGACTACAGCCTTTTACCAGTGAAAAAATCTGTGGTGATAAACATAATAATTGCTATTAAAATACTATAGGATGTCGACTTCCATCGACAATAATGGGTATTATAAATATAACTATTAACATATTCGTATACTTAATATTACTTTTTTATACCATCTTGCGACAAAAAAATTACAAACAAATCGACATTTTTATCAATTTCTTTACACTTTTTAACCCATTCCCATTTGATCTATAATTTTTATTTAAAAAGTTCAGCTCTTTTATCTTTTTACCCGTCTGGTCGTAGGATGAGCTTAGCCAGTATAAATGCCACAACACTTCAGATTACACTCACATAAAAAACCTTTTTATTATTTTATTGTGTTTGATTATTTAATCAAAATGATTGTTATAGGCCAGGAACAATAAATGGATAAGATCAAAGAACTATTTTTTTAGTGATTTTTTTTTTCATAGCGACTCACGGTCTACAATGTTTAAATAAAGAGTAATGTTATTCGTAGTCGCTCACTGTGGTAGTCGTCCTACGTGGCATACACATGTCAGGTGATTATTTGATATATCAATGTGATAGTTTTTTTATTTATTAATGCATCAAATAACAACCTGTCATGTGTGTGCCACGTATAGTAACTGCCGCAGTGAGCGACTGCAAATAGCATTATTCTTAAATAAAATAGTTAAGAACGTTTATATAAAATAGGTTTAAGTGTGAATAAATAAATGGAAGAATACATTTTAATTTGATATGTTGTCTTAAAATTTAGAAGTTGTCTATTAATCTAGAAGACTTTTGAACACCATTAGAAATGAAAACAAAGCATAAAGGGAATATGTGTTGGACCCGGAAGGATTGTAGTGAATGAGATTAATGACACGATAAGTAATGAAAATCGCAACAGGAAACAAGATTTAAAAGTAAAGAGATTAACAAAAAGCGTTAATCGTAGAAGTACGACGTTTTATTAATCGACAATATGGAGAGAAATATAAGAACTCAACAATTCTTACTTGAACAAAATTGAAAGAGAAGACCATTATTTATAGGTACATGAAATAACATGAAGATGAAAATAATATGGAATAAGAAAATAATATATTTCCATTAAAATCACGTGAAATATAATGAAACAAATTTTCCCACATGAAAATAAGGAAAGAATTTATTTCCAAAAAAAAAATCTACCCTAATTTAGGTAACAAACCGAACAGTATACAACCTAACATCCCATCAATGAAAATGTACAGATTTATACTTGGAGCTAAAAATAATCGAACAATCTGAATTTGATCTGTATATTGACAAAATTTGATAATACTGCATATTAATATTTAATAGTCATCATACCATACAATTACAAATTTGGAAGAGCAATCATGTTAAACTTATATCTATTATATGTAGAATAAATCTACTACTATTAATTACCAGACGTTAATGTATATTACTAACATAACTTACATTGTATAAAATTTTAGTCTCTAATATTGAGAGATTGGAGTAAAAAAAAATCATTTTTATAAAATGAGTAATAATGAAACATGTACAATAATATGCACCTGTTGTTCCATAAACAGTTTAAAAACTTTGTAAAAAATCTAATTGAAATTGAAGTAGACCGCCATTGACTTATTTTACAAAAGTGAACACAGTAAATGCCCTCAAGACAATGGATTATTATTTTTGAAGTACTGAAGTAGACAAGATGCAGCTTTCCAAAAAGAATCTATTTATTTACTTATAATAAATAAACTTAATTACAAGTGAATTTTATCTTGGCCAAACATGGACTTTAAAGGTTAAGAATCAACTTAAGGAAGACCAAAGTCCCTAAGAAATTAATGGTGCAGACACAATCAAACAAACTCAGCTTGTTGTGTTGACACAATGAATTTATTGATTATTGATGTATATGTCTAAACCCTTTATAAAATAAATTAATTAAAGTTTTTTCATTTCACACTAATTTATATTAACTAGTGTCGAATATGTTTTTTTTATTAATAACACGTTCGACGTGTAGATGATAAGGGTGCTAAAGAAGCTTGATCTAGTAAGAACATCCATGTATACTCACTAGTAATTTTATAACTAAAATTAAAAACGATAGAAGTAAACAGTATTTTGCAAAACTTGAGCAGACCCTAATTACAACATAGATCTGTTCATGGTTACTACTAAAATCGCAAAACTCTCATTAATTCCCAATATCATTATCAGATGACTCTGATTGCATTAGAATGCAGGCCTGCAAAGTTATCAAACAAATCGAAGGTAAGCATGGAAGCCCTTGGCTTTCGCAGCCGCTGTAGGCCTTGCTCCATGGTCAGGGTTGGTGGTGCCGCGGCCTGAGGCGTGCCAAGCCACTTAGCTTGCATGTACTTGTGCTTCCTCCATGGTGCCATATGCATCTTTCTCTCCTTCATGCATTTCTTGGATGCCGAACACAGTATCTTTATTAGACTTCGAAGCCTTTCAATTTTTCCAACAAATATCTCTGGCAATCTTTTGATTAGCCGATTGTATTCTTCGCTGGATCGACTTATCTGAAATTCTGCGCGAAAGTTCAATTCGATAATCACTTTCACTTCTCCTTTGTTGGAAGGATTTTGCACTTCCAGATAGGTGTGTTCACCTGGAAAATATAATAAAACTTGCTTAACTTTGATTCTGTTTAATTTTTAGTACTCGACTGGGCTAGACTCGAGCGACGCTAAAATGGATATGATTTTAGTTACCTGCTGGGATTTCAACCGAACTACTCCACTTGGACCTACATATAGCACAATTAAACCCTGCAGTTTGAAGGTGATCACGGATTTCTTTCTGTCTACAGCTCCGGCAACCACCCGCTATCATTTTCCGGCAAGAACAATTTATACCAACGGAATCTAACTCCCTTAGGGCATCCTTTGTCGCCTGCCTAATTTTTGACTCAAGGGCTGTAGTTCTATATAAAGTTGCCTGGGAATGAAAACATTCGCGTGAAAATTAGAATCATGCTGGACAAACCCCTAGTTATGAAGGATGTGTTTAATACGACTAGACATGTTTAAGAAAGAGAAAGCTATGAGCCTATGACAAAATATGTCGCGTTGTAAAAATAACAAAATGAAGTATTTATTAGGTTTAAGTGAATCTTTTACTTGTAGAAGCTCTTCTTGTGATTCCCAGAAAACCTTACTTTCCTCGGAATTGCTAGTATTCTCCTCCTCGTCCTTATCATCCTCTTCATCAATAGTTTCTACTTTAGACTCCAAAGAAGTTACTGAAAACTCATCTTCCTCCAAAAACCCAAAAATCATGTCGGGAACTTCATCAGAGTATGTCAATTTTTTATCTAAATTGGGACTTTCCATGGAAGCTTCACACATTACTCTACCAAACTACTATATGCTGATTAGGCCTTGTCTACAACTTGATCATAAGTTCCCTATTTAGGGTCTTTATATAGGCATCTTACGGGGCCTAGCTATCCAAGGTGGACGAACCGGGCGCCATGGACATGGCCATCCTTTTCAGCTAATCTGGCAAATTACCATTAGAGGTTTGTCAACTAAAGAATTTGTTTATGGTGGGGCAAAAGTTGAGATTATCTGTACAGCTCAGCTTTGTTTGGCCTCCAATTTCATTTTATTTTTTTTTCCAATTCATTTTCAACCACTTTTTAAATAATCCACAATTTTTATCAATTTTTTTAACGCATAATTCGTGAACTTTTATCAAAATATATTAAAAAATTAATTTTTAATTAAACCAAATATGGACTAATAGTCTTGACATAAAACGTACATCTTCTTGGCCAATAAAAAAGAGGATGACGTGTCAGAAAAACTTCAATGGTTATTACATATAATATTTGATTTTAGATAAAACAGATAACAAAGTTTTATTAGATCATTTTTTTTCACTTATATTTTTCTTATTACCTTGACCTAATATTTATGAAGTGGGAATGGGAGTGAGGAAGGGGAATGAGAAGGCGGCCATGCTCGTACGAGAGACTCTAACCTATTATATTCTTGAATACTAGAAGTAATCAAGTATTCGACTTGCAAATTATCTTGATTCATGAGTTTGTGGGCGAGAGGTGACATTAAGAACTTGGGATTAACCTTGGCAAATTTAGTTACATCTATTGTTACCGACCAAAAAAATATCTTGCGATAAAATCTCTGATTAACGACGCTGTGACCGTGCATGTCACAGGGTTTGGTCCCACCACTTGCCTAGTGCCACCCAGTTAAGGTACTGATAAAACATTTTTGTTATGTCTCACTCATAGATAATGTTTTGTCAATATATATGTTTATTATTAATGATGTTCATGCCATGTTTGAACTTAAATTACAGGTACGTTATCTTTTTAGCTCAAGTGTATGAGAGAGATCTCTCTACGAATATTGAAAGAACTAGATCAATTTAACCTTCACTTCATGGTACAGCACTATAAATTTTATTTCTTGTACATTTACAGAATAGGACTTAAGAATTCTATTATGTCACTCCGTTTTTGATTCATTGATAATCGACAGAAATTTTTGAAGAAATTGAATACATAACAAGCCTATCTCGTTATAACAATTTTTTATCGATTTTTCGATTAATAAGTTTTAACCAGTCCCATCAATATTGTGTATACAAAATATCTTTAAGCAAAAACAGGTTCAGAAAGAAAAAAGAGAAAGAAATGTCCAAACTACTTTAAATATTAAATATTAATAGTAATATTTCACTCAGATTACATAAAAAAAATATTATGACCAACATATAAGAGTTTCGACTACAAACTTCTCTTTTAAATAAGATTGACATTTTGAAAAGAGAAATCCAAAAATTGAATTCAAAGTATCCATTATTCTGCTAAAAACAAATGGACAAGAAACCATGTGCAGTTTGGTATAATTATTATTATCATGCAACATATTAGTTGAATGAATTTTGGACATTCCATACGTTTGTGCGAATATTGCAATAATTGCTTATAAAGCATATGAATATTCCTCATCAAATATTGAAGTTCTGCTCATATTTTTCAATCCATAGACTCCTTCATCATTACGAATTTAAATATTGCAAGTGGATGTTATGCTGTGGGACGATTTTCAATTCTGTATGCGGCTTCGGATTTCTTCTCTGTACTGTCCCCATCATAATAATAATACATAGAAGAAATTGCGGCAAAAATTCTTGATACAAAATGTCTACTATTCATAAGTTAACGAAAAATATCTAAAATTTTATGACAATGGCCAAAATACCCTTAAATTTTTTTGACAATATCCATAATCCCTATGATGTGACTAATATTACGAAAATTACCACCAATGCTCTAGAATCCGTCTTTTCCTCCTTTTTCTGACTATGTTGCCTATCATCGGAGATTTTACCTTATTGTGATCCATTCGATGTCAAGCAATCAAAGAGGTACTCATTTGAGTCCGATCTCGTTATCTTTATCTTGTAAATTTGTTGTGCATATTTGATGGATATGTGAAATACAAATTTATATTGGATTGTATGTTTTTTCTTTTGTTTATTTGTTTTTGTGATGCGTGAAAATGAATGTTGTTTAGTTTGTTATATAATTGTTTGTGAATTTTGTAGTTAAAACACTGATACACACGATTGATGGAACTATTTTACAATACTATATATATGGCAGTGCTTAGTAGAATGCAACGGTCAGTACATGTTCAAGGATACCGTGATTGTACTATAGCCATTTTGTAGTGTTTTGAAGTTGGCATTTGAGAGGGTAAACACAAGCAATGCTGGTCATTACAGCTTATGTATATTGTCAATTGTAGAAATTTTCATTTCAATGGTCAAATCATGCGGTGCTGTAAAGTAGGAACAGTTCGAAAGTTAATGTCTGTTGACCTTATTTTTGGTTAGGGTCACGTGGACAACAGATACCGGACCCACTCGTGCACACGTAAACAAAAATCCAACACGCTAAGACACACAAACGGTCTAGAACGGTTTGAAAAATTGCGTAGGAGCAGCTCAAAGGCACGGGACGATAACGTTCGAAATTCGACGGTACATTTGTAAAACGATTATCCAATAATTACCAATCACGATTGATGAACTTTACGCAAACTTAATTGTATTCGTAAGGGAGTAAAAATGAGATGAAATATTTTGTATTTATTCTGGTATTGAGTTTTGTAAGTGAAATTGCATTAGCCTTACGATGGGGACATGTGGGAGTACTTATAATAGCACACTTTGGCTTGGAAATGTTGAGCCTCAGTTAAGGCATTGATCTTGGTTGATTCGTATAGGCCTATGGGCCTCGGTTACCATGCCTTGGCTTAGTGGGCCAAGAGCCATAATGCATCGGCCACGTGGTGCCACTTGTGATGAGACGTAAAAATAGTCCCCCAAATCCAAGTATAATCATTTATGTTATAGTTGGACTTCGATATTTAAGCAGAACTTTCTAATCCTTATTTGGGCGAATACTGAAAATTTTTTAGGACCACCTCTAATAATAGTCCCTCAAGTCCAAATATAAATTTTATATTATGGTTGGAGTTTAGAATTGACATTACTTGATGGTGAGAAATGCTAGTAATTCTGAGTTGCCGAAGCTCTTGTGTTTTGGTTGCTGATTTTTGTTTGAAGCCAAAGCAGTTCATCGTCGAATAATTGAGGCTGCTATGGTTATAGCTGAAGTTTTTGTTTGAAGTCAAAGCAGTTCATCGTTGAACTGCTGAGGCTACTGTGGTTATAGCTGAAGTTTTTAAGGTCGAGAAAGGAAGAAGCTGAACTGTCAAGGCTCATTTGTTAATGATTCGTCTTCGATAACTGTGTCAATGATTTGATGTTTGTGTGTGTTACAAAGAAAAGACATTCGAACCTTTACGGATTCCAATACACGTACAGCGTAGCATTAAATGCGCAATGATGGTTGCAGCTATTTATTCTCGAAGACGACGTACCTGGATGATGCGTGTACATCACGCATTGATCTGAGGTGTCAATGGAGAAAACATTTTGAATTATATACCTTAGATTTAATGGGAGATTAACGGCTAGGATTGAATTGGCCTTGATCCAATGGCTGGGATTCCTTTTGGCTTCGTATAAAAGGCTAACCGTCTTCATTTCGAAACTTTTATTTATGCATTTTTCGTTAGATTCCCTTGCAAATCCGTCCAAGTTTTCCAGCTACCAGCATCCTCCTTTCGTCGTCATAAAGTTCTTTGTGTTTAGGTATTTTCCTTGCGGAATTTTTGCTTCTGTAATCTTCACTCATATCTCTAAATTTCCACATGGAGTCCGATGCGGGTAAGGAGTTGGTTACCATTGCTAAATTTGATGAAAATGAGGTAGGTAGTGGCTCCTAGACAGAGTATTACTCGATGTCCGAGGAGCCCATAGATAGGGCTGTAAGAAAAAATCGTCAAACCGAAAAATCGAATCGAAACCGTATTTTAGAAACCGTTGGTTTGGTGCCACGCAAACCCGTTCAACGAAATGGTTTTGAACCAAACCAAACTGGTCAAAATGGTTTGGTTTAGGTTTGAGAATTTTAATTGCATTTTAAAACCAAATCAGACCGGCGAAAAAATATATAAAAATAAAAAATGAAAAATAATTTTTTTTGAAAATTCATCCAAATATGTAAAATTCAATAGTTTTGTCATTTGTAAGTACTTATGTCAATTTCTAATTTTCTAATATAGATATATTATTATTATCCAATAATCCTAATTTATATCTAATAGTCTTAAAACTAACATAATCTATTAAAAACCCTTTTCCTCTTCAGAATTTAGATGAACTTCAGTCGATACCTAACACTGTCTTGAGCCACCGGCATCACACACTTCTTTTTTAGATTTTTCATGCCTCTTCAAAGTTGAATTGAAGTCCATTATATCAAATCGGAGTTCGATGATAATATTTGCTACAAATAAAGTTTCAGATCAATAATTTTTTTGGAGCAAATTAAGTTAAGAATTTGAAATTAAATGTGTTTTGTAACATCATACAAATATAAACTTGTGTAATTTTTATGTTGAGATATTATAAATAATTATTTTATTATTGTGGTTAGTTATTCTCTTTATTTAATTAGTATCCTTTTTTCAGATATGATGATCATGAGGTCTTGTTGTACATCATTATATTTTTTGGGCCTTAAATCTAGTTTGGTAGACTTGTATTGTAACGTTATTGTATCGCCATTAACCTAAAAAACGTGAACAAAAATGAAAAAAAAAAACTATGTTAAGTTTATTGTGATTTCACTTTGATTTAATTGGTATTTAAATTTATAGTAGATATATTTAACCCCTGTTTGAGCCATATTTTTCATATCATCATAATGAGAAAATTGACCGTTAGAGAGGAGGCTGGGTCCCACACATGAAACAGAAGGTCAAAAAAGACGGCTAGACTTGTGGGATAACGGTCCAAATTTTCATTTTTTTGTCCCCAAAAATTTGGTTCAAACAGGGGCTTAATTTGTTTTAAATTTATTCTCGTAAGATATAAATATATATTGAATTCAATGAATTAATGACACAAAAGTAGATAGGCAAAAAAATATATGGCGAAACTGACGGTTTAAAATTGGACCAAACTGTTAAGTTTATATTTGAGTTTTTTCATACCGTTCAAAATGATTTGATTTAGGTTTGGATTTTTCTCAAATTGGTTTAACCAGTTTGCTTTGAAAATCTGCCAAAAATTGGTAAAATCGAACTGCTTACACTCCTACCTATAGATTATGATGCATTATGATGTGGAATGGGAGGCTGGTAGGATAGCTTCCTGTGGAAGGAAGTGTCCTTGGGGAAGGAAATGCCTCTACATGTCTTCCAAACCTTTTTCTAGCCCCGGGAGTTGGGAAAAAATGAGTCCAAATCGTGGAATTACTTGACTCTCAGGAAGGCACATGCACCATTTGTAATGGTTCTGCCTTCTTCCATCAAGGGTGGAAGGAGTCATGGTTTTGGGTTCGGGACAAATGGTAGATGGTGATAAGGTCCCAGCCTGCACAGTGTCGATGTAGTACAATGAAGCACGTGAGTGCCTCGCCTTGTACTATTTATGGTTGTATTTCCAAAGTCTTCTACTAACTGTTGTAACCTTTATTGTTGATTTCGGGTCACGCTTCAATTACACGAGGTGGAATTTGAAGTTATCGAGGACATCTACAAATGTCCTTTGAAACAACCACTTTGACCATCTTATCGAGAGGAGTGAGAACTTCATTGATTTTTGACTCATGGCGTCTAAGGGTAAGAGGCACTCACACTTATGGTTTCAATCCTTAAAATTTGTTGAGTTCTGACTCTTGTTTTTGGTTACTAGTAGATAATTCAAGAAGAGTGAGTACCCTACTCTAGACATGGCTAGAATATTGAAGGCCACTGCCACAGCTGGGGCGAAAGCTCTAAAGCTTAGCTCCAGCACTGCAAAAGATGTCAGGGGCAAGCTAGAGTGCCTTAGCAAAGGCAGCTCTGGGAAAGGGGTTGGGAAGGAGGCGCCTCCTAGAACCGATAAAGGAAAGGAGGCGAGTGGGAAGGAGAAATTCCCCAATGAACCTCAAAAGAAGAGGAGTTGGGTTCACAGTAGTGGCTCTTCCACAATAAAGTTTGGGACCACTGTGTCCCACTCTAGTAAGGCCGACCCTCCATCACTAAAACTAATGGAGTCTGCTATGAAGGTGGAGATTGTCCAAAGGGTAGGGGAAGATGAAGCAAAAAAGGAGGCTGCGAAAAGAGCAGCCGAGAAGGAGAAGGAGGCAGAGACTTTGAAAAGGCCTCAGCCTACGAGGACTCTAGGAAAATCTGTGAGTTTTTTTACCGGGCGTGAGGAGGAACTAGCCCCTGCCTTGTTGGAGGTATTGCCATCAGAGGTCCGGGGTGCCACTGCCAATTTCTATAAGTTTTGGACGGATCAATGGCAAACATACTCCTCCATTTGCGACGCCGTGGACCTTACCAAGGCAATGGTAAGCCAAAGTGTCTGAACTCTGGGCCTGCGATGGAATGCCAGTAGGCCTTGGCAGATATTTAGTCCAGAAGTAAGTCTTCTGTGGACAAGTTGGCTTCCACTGAAGAGGAGCTAAGGAAAATAAAGGCTGGGGCGGAAGGGATGAGGTCCCAGCAAGCTGAGGATGCTGCAAGATTGAAGTCCACCCTAGCAGAGATCGAAACTCTGAAGAAAGAGCCTATGAATTCCAGTGAGAGGTGGCTTCATTGCCTAAGAAGGCGGAGACTTCAAATAAAGAGCAGCTCAAAGGCGCAAGACGATAACGTTCGAAATCCAGCGATACATTTGTAAAACGATTGTACATTAATTACCAATCGTGATTGATGAACTTTATGCAAACTTAATTGTATTCGTAAGAGAGTAAAAATGACATGAAATGTTTTGTATTTATTCTGGTATTAAGTTTTGTAAGTGAAATTGCATTAGCCTTACAATGGGAACATGGGGGAGTATTTATAGTAGTGCAAGGTGAATTGTAGACCTCGGATGAAAATACACGTGGCCTCATCTCCACAATTCATACATCTAATCCTAGACATACCTTTGACTTGTTAGGCCACTTTACATATATTAAGTGGCAGAACCATTTGACGAGACTTGACACTCAAATCTTATGATAGACATCACATCAATCATTCGAAAAAGATACTCGTGAGAGAGCAGATCTCTTGGAGGGACTGACAAGGAAGGCGACTCGGAGCCATAGTCTCGATTAATGGGCCTCAACACGAATCGCCTCGGCTAGAGCACTTCGGTTTGGAAATGCTGAGCCTCGATTAAGGTGTTGATCTTGGTTGATTCGTACAGGGCTATGGGCCTCGGTCACCATGCCACATGCCTCGGCTTAGGTGGGTCAAGGGCCATAATGGGTCGACCACGTGGAGCCACTTGTGACGAAACGTAAAAATATCTAGCCCCAACACGAGGAAAGATTTTTCTTTCACGATTTTGTTAAGATGGTGAAGTAGAAATTCTCTGGTAAACTAGTTTGATGAGGAATGGTTTGTGTTTGACGAGCGTGGAATAGTTTGCCTTAAAAAGGGGCTTGAGGGCTAAATAAGGATTACTTTGGCCAGTGGAAGGTTGTGAAAATCGAATATTGGTGGCTTATAAGCTCTTGGTTTGGAGAGTTCTAATCAGCAGATCACACAAAATGCGAGGTTAAAAGTGGGCACTAACTAAAGATACCACGAATGTTGGATTATTAAGCCTCTGTTTGCCGTTTCGAGAATTGATTCTGTGAGAAGTGATTTTATTTTTTTTATTTTTAGAAAAATGTATGATTAAGTTGTAGCAAAAAAGATGTGGATCCAAGAGCAAAATTATTTTATTGGAAGAATGTCTCGTTGAAAATGAGTTTGAAGAAAATGTGACAAACCAATGTTTGACCGAAAGATTATAATTTGAACTCTCCCAAACAAACACTAAATGCCATCACCAAGTCATCAACTTAAAAATCAATTCCTCTTTGCACTTAACTATATATTACTTTCATTTTAACAGAGAGTTGATCGAGCTAAATTTCAAGAGGATTAATCCCTTACAAGGCAAACTATACATAAACGTAAATTTTTGCAGGGACAAATCTATCTCTTACTCTAAATGGTCCTGTCCTATTACTAGGATTCCAGATATGCCGGATTGGGTCGTCTAGTGTGGTCGTACTTTACCTGCCCTGGTCTTTTCGTGCCTCAGGCGTCGAGCAGCTTCTTGTATCCGACGATCATGTTCTTTAAGCATCTGATCCATATTGTTCGACTGGAGTAAAGGACCAGAGAAATGTATCTTGTTTCCTCTCGAATCATGTCCATCCTGGTAAACAGAATCGTTGTTTGGATAAACTAAAAAATCTTAGCACATCAGAACTCAAAAAGAAAGATAAAAAAAGAACTGAAAAATTAGCAACGAAGAATTGCATACAACCAAGAGCAACATAACACCACGAAAAAAAGGAAAACACAAGCAGGTAAAAATGCAAGATTTAGTATGGTTCACTCTCAATGTGAGAGCCACATCTACTGCTCAAAGAAGCATTATAGGGAGTTTATAACGTCATGTCTCCTTTCTCTGCGATATGCAATGGCTCATCTTAATACCCTTTATATGGAAACAAAATATTTGGGAAGCCTAATGCAATTATGAACTACCCATTTATCCCAAATAAAGTCGATCTGAGGTCAAGGGGAAGTGTGCAATATAATTAACATCCACATATCCAACATAAATGTATATACATGGGTATATACATAAATATGAGAAAAACAAAAAGAAATTTCAAATATAACCAACAAATAATGTTGTGCTACAAAAATAAATTATGAAATCATAAAAAGTTGCATGTAAACAGGATGTGATCAATAATTGTTTTCTTATAATGTCAAAGATCATAACTATAATCTGTTGGCTGTTGCTACTTGCTAGAGTACATTTTGAACTTCATAATTTACAAGATTTCAAAAATGTGATTCTATTGGACTACAAAACCACAGAATAATTTATTGCGGTTGAACATTTTAATTTTGAGAAAAATTAGAGCTTAACTTAACCAGACGTATGAAATTTAGTCGTTTCAGCAAAGAGAATCTCATAG
>NC_036242.1:2514619-2538707 GCF_002742605.1 Olea europaea var. sylvestris | reverse complement strand
AATGAAAAATATATTTTATGAATAGAATTTATTCTAATCACAATGTTTTAGATAGTATTTGGGAGCCATTTTTATGTAAAAATTCATTTTGAAATAGTAAATTAATGGAAAATGTGCGGTTGAAAAATAAGAAAAAAAATTTATTTACGTATAATATTATTTTAATGAAAAATATGTAGTTGAAAAGAAGAGAGAAAAATACATTTTGAAGAAAATGGATATCAAATGGGTAAACTTCGATTCTAAGTTGAAAATGCTAAAAAGTTTAGTAGATAATTTGAAGAATGGACAACCTCAACAATATATTTGTATTCATTTAGGTGTCTTTTGAACAAACGTAAGTAAGAGTCGCATTAAACTATTTAATCATCTTAAAATTAGGATTAAATGTGTGTATCGTATCTTTCACGTAGGTGTAATAACTTCAAATCTAGAAAGCCTACGAAGTCTCCAAGTAGAGTGGTCCACTTCCTAAGTTTTTGCAAAGTGTCTAATTTTACATTTTGTTCTAATCTATTCAAATTGAAATGTCAAATTGTCTGTAGCTATCTATTCAATGCAAGAATTTGCACACCCTATACAGTTGTGAAAATTTGCACTATTATGTTCCAGATCCCCAACCTTCTCGATATATCTACAATTAAAACATGATGGTTAGATTTCTTTTAAATCACGTCCGATGTATAATTTATAAAGTTAAATTCTACTTGTTGAACTTGGTTTGGTGCCTAAAATTGAAGTGATAAATATTTTCATATGGCTAACAATTTGTCGAATCGAACAAAATCTATTTGTTGAACATGTCAATTACTTTACGGTTTAAAATTATTCTCGTCACAGTGTTTTAAATTTTGACGTTAAGTTTAAAGCTAAAAATTGCAATAGGTTATAGGTGTAAGGACATACAACCTCAACCATTTAATTGTATTGATTTAGGTATCTTTTAAGCGAGAGTATGAAAGAATCGTATTAAATTATTTGACAAAATTGAAATTAGGATTAAGTGCTTGTATCGTTTCATTCTTGTGGGTGTAATAGCTTCAAATTTAGAAAGCTTATGAAGTCTCCTCATAGAGTGGTCCACTTCCTAAGTTTTTGCAAAGTATGTCCTAGTGTACGGTTTTGTTCTAGTCTATTCAAATTGAAATTGTCAAGCGGAAACTATCTATTGAAAAACAAGAGCTTGCACACCCTCAAAAGTTGTGAAATTTGCACTATTATTTTCAAAATTATATAGTTCGAGTAGCAATTTGATTCCTCAACCTTCTCGTTATATCTACAATTAAACCATTATGATTAGATTTCTCTAAAATTACGCCAGATGTTTAATTTTATAAAACTAAATTTTGTTTGTCAATGACTTGGTGATTAAAAATTGAAGCTATAAATGTTTTCATAGGGCTAACAATTTGTCAAATTAGACTATTTCTAGTATTGTAACTAATTCTATAAACTTATGTTACTTTTTTACAACTCTGAGACCTACTTAACTTGAAGAATTAGTTAAAGACTAACGGTGTAGATTTTCCTAAAAGGTCCACAAGCACATTAGTATTACATTTATGTTAGATGCACAACTTAAAAATATATAACTATACAAGTTGTTCAATTTTTGAAGTTTAAACTTCAAGTTTGTATCAACTCTAGAAAGCATATTTCATAAGTAAAATTAGACGAAATTGAACATGATTTAAAAATAATAGTTATGTAGACATAGTGATGGCTCGGCTCGGCCCTTTAACAAACAAGCTCGGCTCGGGTTCGTGACGAGCTGAGCTCATGGCTCGTGAAAAACTAGTCGAGCTCGAGCTCGACTCGTTGCTCGGGGGCGAGCTCGTGTTTTTTTTTTAAAAAAAAAAATTCACATTTTTTGCACCTTTTTTAAAAAAAAAAATCAATTTTCCGTCCATGAGCCGAGCTGTCGAACAGACGAGCCGCTCGACCCATTTGACATCCCTATGTAGCCAACCAAAAATTTTCAATTATTTCTCTCTAGTTGAATGAATCAAATATGAAAAGACTTAAATCTAGAAAAAAAAATTATTATTATTTTTTATCAATATCCTATCATCATTTTCTAGTTGGAGATTATTTTCAGATTAACAATTATTGAAGGTTTTTGACTTTGATATTGCTGACTTTGGTTCTATAAAAAAAAAACATAAAAGTTAAGAATATAAATATGTCAATGAATAAATGTCAAGGATCTTTGATGCAATTAACATGGTATATTTGTGAAAAGACGCGGTGTAAAATTATTGCATTTTTTCTTTTGTTCAATTGACATTATTTTATTATTTATGGTAGTTTATTCCTTTTTCAATTCCCACTGCAAATATTGAACAAGTCCCTTTATATGTGCATATATATATATATAAAGGTTGAATCCCAACCTTGAGAGTTCTCACCGTCCCGCCCTTAGGGCTTTGTGAGGAAGGTAAAAATCGCAGGATGTGCCTCAACAGGTCAAGGAACAAGAGCTGTATGTACACTGCGCCTACAAAGAATCCAATTTCATGTCTCAGGAATCGAACCACCACCCTGCGACTGCCAGCAAGACGTGAGATAACCCCACCCTCTTCTTTTCACCATTGAGTTATATATATGAACTTTGCTATTTGTATATTCGGGATTGACAACTCGAATGATACTTCCCTCACAAGAAGGGGGCCTACAATTATTTTATTACGTGTGGACCCCCCTCTCTTGTGAGGGGAGTGTTATCCGGAGTGTCAACCCCGGATATACAAATAGCTTTATTGTATATATGTGTGTGTGTGTGTGTGTGTGTGTGTGTTAATTAACGTGAGACTAACTGGTAAATACTTTCCTTAATTGGAGATTTCCAACCTATTCATATTTGATTTGGTTTAGCACTCTTTTACCCTCTCTTTCTTTTAATTACTTTCGATCAACATAAGACCAAATACTATTATGTCCTATTCTGTGATTTTCACCTTCTCATTAAACAATCAATTGAATATACAATTTGACTATGGGGGGCCTACAATTATTTTATTACGTGTGGACCCCCCTCTCTTGTGAGAGGAGTGTTATCCGGAGTGTCAACCCCGGATATACAAATAGCTTTATTGTATATATATGTGTGGGTGTATGTGTGTGTGTGTTAATTAACGTGAGACTAACTGGTAAATACTTTCCTTAATTGGAGATTTCCAACCTATTCATATTTGATTTGGTTTAGCACTCTTTTACCCTCTCTTTCTTTTAATTACTTTCGATTAACATAAGACCAAATACTATTATGTCCTATTCTGTGATTTTCACCTTCTCATTAAACAATCAATTGAATATACAATTTGACTATAGAGTTTGAATCAGTCTCTTCTGATGAGTTTGGAAAGCTTCCACCAATCTCGTTGTGCTTGAGAGAGGAATTAATTTGGAAACATCTACAATCCAACAAAAAATAAAAAGTTGGTCAAGATTATTCTTAAATATGTTTTAAAAGTTACTCCTTTAAAGATTTTTTTTTTTATTATTATTATCAAAATCGCATATGGTTTATCAATTTCTTGAAAGCAAGTGGAGTTTTGGGATTTCGAATTTTTTCTTTTCAATATTTCATTCCTTGAAAAGTAAATCGTGGAAATTAACAGGGTAGAATCAATGCTACAAGTTAACAAGGTCGAATCCAGATTTGACCAAAAAAATTCATAGCTACTTAAGATGTTTTTCATTTGTCAATAATCGCAAATTAATTTTTTTTTTCCAAAATTCTAATATAGTAATGTAAACAGACAAGATATTTTTCTAGTTACGCGTTATCATCTAATGTCATCATTTTCGCTACATCTCCTATTCTTGTTGTTGACAATTCAATTATTAATTTTATCTGGTACATATTTGACTCTTAAAATCGTCCTTAAAATACAAATGTCAAATAATCTGAAATACAAAAGTATATTAATCTAAAAAATACTTAATCAACAATCTCTATTTTGTCTCTTAATATTGTGGACACAAGGCCAACTTACTTATTTTAATTGTTAGTGGACTCTAGATGTACCCATATCATAAAAAATAAAATATCATTAACAAAACTTCAATATATCTATTCATATTTTTGGATTATCCCAAAATTGTCAAAGTTGAGGCAAAGCCGGCATTAATTTCAATCTAGAAATTGAGCCTGTTTTTCTGACATTTTTTAGGGTTGAAGATTGAATTATTTGTTAGCTACTTGCGCTCTCTATGATAAAACAAGACCACATTGCATATTCACCAACATTTTTCTTTTGGTTTTTCCATGCCCTAGCAAAAATATTGATATAGCAATATAGCAATATTGCAATATTTTTAAATGTATGGTTTTGTTCTTTTTATATTTATTTTGTGGCACAAATTTCTAACTACATACAAAAAATAAATGAGTTGTAATACAGCAATTGACACGATTGGAATATATTTTGAAAAATGCCTGTTAAATCGCTTTAATTTTGGTCTTACATTTTATATAAATCATAATTGCCATTTAACAACAAATTCACATCCAATAAGTCAATCAAAAGCCCCACACTACTAAAATCTATGTTATTTCCTTTTAAATTATGTATATATTAGTCATATGATTGTTTATAGTCCATCTTGCTTCATTGTCACCAAGTGTGAAGCTAATTTTTCTTTTTAGTTATTTCTTCTAGAAACAAAATAATTAAACATTTATTTCATGGAAAGGACATAAAAGAGATGCATGTCTAAATTTGAATGAATATTAACTATAATAATTTATAGCATTTTTGGCTCTGTTTGAGCTACATTATTGAAAAAATGAGAATGAAAAATATAATCATTATGAGCCCACGTAAGAGATAAAAAATCAAATATTGTGACTTGATGTGATGTATAATGATCATATTTTTCATTTTAATGAGATAAAAATGAGACTCAAACATGACCTTGAACTAATCGACAAATGACTCCGGTTGTGAAGTTGAAGAAAAAAATGTTTAGTGGGAGGGTAAGGAATATGTGAGTTAGTTTGTTGCGTTTGATGGTGTTAATTCATTAGTGAGTTGACTTTGTTCCCTAATCTACAATTAGTCAAAAGTCTAACGTGGGATATCTGCCACATTAAAGAATTTGACCAAAAATATTTGAAGTCTAATTCTATTGGTATCGGCCAATCCAAATTGACACTCTAACTTGAATAAAAATAGAAAAATATTAGAATTTAATTGATTCAAAATTCTTGAAAACATAACTTTATATTTGTAGCGTCAAAGAATAATCATACTATTGGTTAACGAAGGGTTTTGATATGGTTACTCTATATATAAGATTAAGCCCCCGTTTGGCCTCATTCTCTCTCTCATTTTTTTCTCTTATTTTCAACCACGTAATTTTCGATAAAATAATATTATACATAAATTGAAAACTTTTCACTCTTTTTCAGCCACGCATTCTTAGAAAAAAATATTCCAACCATTAAAATTTGACAAAAATAGCGACCAAATGGGGGGCTAAAATGAAAGTCTTTAGATGACAAACGGTTCATAAAGTCTATTAATTTCACATTGATCAGTAAAGTTTGAAGCGAGTCCAAGTTGATAATCTAAGGGCTTGTTCGAACCACATTTTCTCCAAAAAAAAAAAAAAAAAGATACATTTTTATATAAAACTGTTGTAGGTCCTTTCTGAGATACATTTTTAAACAGTGATTTGATATCATTTCAATTACACACTCTTCAATAAAATAATATTACATACAAATTCATAATTTTTTCTTATTTTTTAACTACACATATTTTCCATCAATACATTATTCAAAAATGTATTTTAATGAAAATAATGTTGTTCCACTATTCGAAAATTCATTCTAAGGAAAATAATGTGGCTCAAACAAGGGCTAAATATATTTTTGTCTAGTGAGATTAACGTTGTAAATCATTCGAAGCTATTGGGCAATTTGTTGTCAAACGACCCCCCAAACTATAATGTAACCTCGGTTCTATTATCAATCGACCTTGGCCATATGATTGATTAGTATATCAACACAATTATCGAGACAACCCAATCCACATTCCTATGGACCGTTAGAAGCAACCTATTGTTAATAGTGTTACTCAGGGTTTGTCCCATTTCCTTGGAGGGTTATGTTATTCATTTGAAGCCCATTATTTTTTAGTCGAGCCTTGTTTGATCCACTAAATAACCCTAACCTAACTTACCTTGTTTGGTTATTTGCTTGGCTTATATTCTTGGCCTTCCTCTCAGCCTCCACATGAAGAATGTCCAATCTCTCTTTGTGATTTTCTCCTCTTGGTTTCTCCTCTTCTATATGACCTTTGTGGTTCTTTTCAGTGGGCATATTATTATTCTTTATTTTGTCCAACTAATAGCAACCAGAAGTGGGAACTTGGTGGTGGTGGTTTGGAGTTGTTTCAACCCGTTGGTGGTGTCGACTTATTTGGTGAAACTGAGTCCAGTTTACCATGGTGTTTGCTGGAACTTGGCCCTACAACTGGTATCAGAGCATGGGTCACCTTCTCAGGCCAGAATTCCACCAAAAACGGCAGCATTGTGCGCGATTTTCATAGAGGACCGAACCTGCAATCGTGAATTCCGGCCAAACCAGGAACTTTTCGTCGAAACCACCCCATACCTGGAACTAGCAGGCTGAGGCGGCCCTTCCAATGTGGCGGCGATTCAAGGCGGCGGCGATTCAAGGCGAACTTCCTTTAGGCAGTTTGCTCATTTCAATCCCCTGAACGCATTGACACTGTTTATTTTCTGTTTCAAGTTACACAGAAAAAGTTGGACAATTTTGCCCCTGATTGATCGACGGTTGAAACTGCATTTATCTACTAAATTACTTTAGGCCAAAATTGCGGCCCTAAAGCAGTAGATTCACATCTCTCTCGATTATACGGACCCAGACACGTCCGCTCTGGTAAATTGGCTTAACTTGTTAATTTCGGCATTAGCGCGTCACCGTGTGGGGTGACAATAAGTTGGGGGTTGTCATTACTTGACAACCATTGCTTGTGCTAGAATTAGGGTCATGCTCTTGATTGTTTTTAATTGAGTATTTGTTTTTGGGTTAAAATCAGTTTTGTAATTTTTAGTGATCTAATTACTGTGAAACTAGTTATCTGCTAGACGTATTTTTTGCTGCATTGTTACTTCCACTGCTTACTTATTCCGTTAGAAATACCGTGACCTTACCCGTTCGAACATTCCCTTGATCTAAGACCGCGAATCTTACGAAATCCTGAGAATCTAGAACAGTGTATACTGTCTATGACCTTAGGACTACTTTGTGTGGTTTGATTGTGGTTTGTGCATTCTTTGACTGTTGTGTAAAGATGACAATTCATAACTTTGATTTGGGAATTTTTAATGGAAAGAGTGACTTTGCTATTTGACAACAAAAAATGAAGGACATTTTAGTCCAACAAAATGTTTCAAATGCCATTGAAGGCAATTTTTCAACTGCTTTTTCACAAGAACAAAAAGAAGAAGCCGATGAGCTTGCTTATACCTCAATCATTTTACACTTGTCTGACGCCGTTTTAAGAAAGGTGGGTAAACTGAAAACCACTAAAGAACTTTGGAAAAAATTAGAAGATTTGTATTTGCTTAAGTCTACACCGAATAAACTTTACTTGCTCGAACGGTTTTTCAGTTTCAAAATGGATCATTCAAAGGATCTTGATGACAATTTAGACGTTTATAACAAATTGGTGCAAGATATAATTAATTGTGATGAGACTGTTTCCGAAACTTATAAGGCTATAATTTTGCTCAATGCAATTCCTGATTCCTATAAGGAAGTTAAGAACGTCATTAAGTATGGTAGAGACACGTTGACACCTGAAATTATCATAGATTCCCTTAGAAGTAAAGAAATGGAAATTAGGGCTGAAAAACACGATAAGAAGAACGGTGAAGTACATATGATGTGGGATAGAACTCAATTTAGACAAAATAGTCATGATGGATATCAAACTAGTGGCGAGTCAAGTGGTAATGGATGGAAAAAAGAAGAGCAAAGGTAGGTCTAGATCAAAATCTAGGACTAAGGAGAGAAAATGCTATGGTTGTGGAAACACAAGGCATTTTATAAAGGATTGTCATAAGGAGAAGGGTAAGCTAAAGGTTAAGGAGAGAGATGAGGTCAATATATTAGCATCTACTTCCGATATAAATGGTGGTGAGGTCTATTTACAAGTCCCGTTGCGTACACTGCTGGATTAAATCTAACTGCTAATTCCCGCATGCATGAGTGGATACTTGACTCTGGTGCATCTTTTCATGTGACGTCTGAAAAGAATTGGTTTTATAAGTTGCATGAATCTAATGTTGGGCATGTTGTGCTGTGTGATAACTTTACCTACACTATTGCTGGAATTGGTGACGTAAACGTAAAATTTGACACAGGTTTTGTGTATACGTTAAAGGATGTTAGATATATTCCTGGGTTGTCTAGAAATCCAATCTCAGTAGGGAGACTTGAAAAGGATGACTTTACTGGTAAAATTGGAAATAGTATACTAAAAATGATCAAGGGTGCTTTAGTTTCCATTAAGAGAATTAAGAAAAACGATATATATTACTACTGGAGAAGTGATTAGAGATGTGAACCCCTCTATCTCCTCTGCCAAGATTGATTACACACACACATGGCATAATAGACTTGCTCACGTAGGGGTCAGGGGACTTAAGCTACTTAACAAAAAAGGTGCTTTTGGTAATGACTGTGTGTCAGATTTGCCATTTTGTGATCATTGTGTGCTTGGTAAGCATCATAAAACTTCTTTCTCCACGAGTATTAATAGAGCTAAAGGCATACTCAAATATGTGCACTCTGATCTGTGGGGTCCTGCTAGTAATCCCACATCGGGTGGGAACAGGTATTTCCTGTCTAATATCGATGACTACACTAGAAAAGTGCGGGTCTATCTTTTGAAGGATAAACCTGAGACCTTTAATAGTTTTAACAATTGGAAGAGACAAGTAGAAAACCAAACCGGCAAGAAAATCAAATTTTTAAGGACAGATAACAACCTAGGATTCTGTAATAAGGAATTTGATAGTATGTGTAAAGAAAGTGGCATAACTAGACATAAGACCGTTCCTTACACTCCTCAACAAAATAGGGTAGCAGAAAGGATGAATATGACCATACTTGATCAAGTACGTTGCATGATGATTAGTTCTGGTATTCCCAAGTCTTTTTGGGGTGAGGCTGTTATAACTGCTTGTTATTTAATTAATCTGACTCCTTCTGCTGCATTGAATGGTGACACTCCGCATGAGAGATGGTCGGGTAAACTGAGTGATTACTCGATGCTTAGAACTTTTGGCTGTACAGCTTTCTCTCATCAAAATGAGGGTAAGTTGGAACCTAGAGTTAGGAAGTGTGTCTTTCTAGGATGCCCCGAGGGTGTTAAGGGTTATAGGTTATCGGATAGAAGCCAAAAAGGAGTTAAGATCATTATAAGTAGAGATGTCACGTTTAACGAAAATGAGATGACGTGTGTTAAAGGGGAAACTGAACCTGAGAGTGAAGCTGAACCAGGTGAAGAGATAGACCAGTTTAAAGTGGAGTTAGGAAAACTCAGTCCACCTGCCCTACTGCTTCAAATGAGGTAGAGACTCAAGCTCAGGAACCGGAGGTGGAGAATAGTAACGAAATAGTGACAGAAGAGCAATATGAGGAAGAAAATCTTTTAGCTAACTATAACTTAGTTAGGGATAGAGAGAGGAGACAATCGAGAGAACCTAGAAGGTTCGATTTTGAATCTGAATTAGCTTTCGCCCAAGCTGGTTATGAAGAACTAGCTGATAAAGAGCCAAAGACCTTTGAAGAGGCAATAGGCAGTGATCAATCTAATGAATGGCTTAAGGCAGTGAAAGAAGAGATGAATTCTCTAGAAAAGAATCATCCTTGGGAGCTAGTACCTAGACCTAAGAATAAATCAATTGTTGATTGCAAATGGGTCTTTAAGGTTAAGGAAGGTACTAGCAACTCGGAACCCCTAAGGTTTAAAGTTAGGTTAGTAGCTAAAGACTATACACAGAAGGAGAGCGTTGGTTATAATGAAATTTTCTCACCAGTTGTTAAGTACACCACTATTAGGGTCATGCTCGCATTGGTTGCACACTTTGATTGGGAACTTGAACAACTTGACGTAAAAACTGCCTTTTTACATGGTGAGCTTGATGAACAAATTTTCATGAATCAACCAAAATGTTTTAAGGATAAGTCAAACCTGATTATGTGCGTTTTCTGAGAAGATCCTTGTATAGGTTAAAACAATCTTCTAGACAGTGGTACAAGAGGTTTGATTCCTTTGTACTGACTATAGGGTTCCAAAGAAGTAAATTTGATCACTGCTTGTATTTTCAGCACAATGAGACTGCTGATAATTTTCTATTTTTGTTGCTCTATGTGGACGACATGTTTTTGATTGGATCATTCTCTAAGTAGATAAATAACATAAAAGCAAAACTAAGTAGTGAATTTGACATGAAAGACCTACGTAAGGTTAAGAGAATCTTAGGTATTGAAATCGAAAGAGATATGTCAAATTCTGTTTTGTTTTTGCATCAGTCTCCATACATATCCAAAGTATTGAAAAAATTTAATATGAGTGATTATAAACCTGTCAAGTTGCCTCTTGCTAATCATTTTATTTTATCGAAGGAACAATCCCCTTGCAATGAGCGTGAAGTAGAATACATGAATAGAGTGCCTTACTCCAATGTGATTGGTTCCATAATGTTTTTGATGGTTTGCACTAGACCGGTTTTAAGTTTTGCTGTTAGTACTCTCAGTAGATATATAGCTAATCCGGGCCCTGAACATTAGGAAACGCTAAAGTGGCTATTAAAGTACTTGAAGGGTACAAGTGACGTAGGTTTAAAGTTTAGTGCTAGTAAAGAAAGTAGAAAATTAAAGGGTTTTGTAGATGCTGACTACGCGGGAGATAAGGATGGTAGGAAATCTACTTCGTCTTACGTGTTTACCTTATCTAATTCATGTGTTAGTTGGAAATCACAGTTACAACATACTGTTGCACTATCCACTACAGAATCAGAATATATTGCCACCACTGAAACTATTAAAGAAGCTCTATGGCTTAGAGGCCTTCTTCATGAACTATGTGTCTTGAATGATTATGTGGTAGTGTATTCTAATAGTCAGTCATCTATGCATTTATGCAAGAACCCTGTTCTTCACGAGCGCACTAAACACATTGATGTTAGACTCCACTTCATTAGAGATATAGTATCTCAAGAGGTGGTAAGACTTGAAAATGTCCACACCCACTACAACCCCTCTGATATGGGGACGAAGGTATTGCCACTGGCAAAGTTTAGAAGTTGCAAGGAACTTCTAAACATTGGTACAAGTAAATGATTTCCAATTTTATCGATTTTCTATTAGAGGTGTCACTAATGGGAGACATTTTTCTTTTACAGGTCCTTTGACACCAAGGTGGAGGTTGTTAGGCAATTTGTTGTCAAACAACCCCCCGAGCTATGATGTACTCCCGGTTCTATTATCGATCGGCTTTGGTCATATGATTGATTAGTATATCGACACAATTATCGAGACAACCCAATCCACATTCCTATGGACCATTAGAAGCAACCTATTGTTAATAGTGTTGCTTACGATTCGTCCCATTTCCTTGGAGGTCTATGTTATTAATTTGAAGCCCATTATTTTTTAGTCGAGCCTTGTTCGGTCCACTAAATAACCCTAACCTAACTTACCTTGTTTGGTTATTTGCTTGGCTTATATTCTTGGCCTTGCTCTCGGCCTCCACATGAAGAATGCCCAATCTCTCTCTGTGATTTTCTCCTCTCGATTTCTCCTCTTCTATATAACCTTTGTGGTTCTTTTTTAGTGGGCATATTATTGTTCTTCATCTTGTCCAACTAATAGCAACCGGAAGTGGGAACTTGGTGGTGGTGGTTTGGAGTTGTCTCAACCCGTTGGTGGTGTCGACTTATTTGGTGAAACTGAGCCCGGTGTACCTTGGTGTTTGCTGAAACTTGGCCCTACAGAAGCCAACATGGACACAACGAGATGCATATAAGCGCCCAAATCAAAAGGAAACGATCGAATAATGAACACTGAACAATCTTAAAACTTTGAGTACTCCATGGGGGAAATATTTAAGAAGAACTCGCGACGAAAGCTATGCAGAAAAGCTCTGCACAAATGGTTCATATGATGAAATAATACACTTATATAAGCGTCTGTTTGACAGTATTAATAAATTCAGTTAGCAAAACATACGACCTTATTTTGCCTGCAAGAATTAGAATTCCGCCTGAAAAAAAAAGAAAAAGAAAAAAGAAAAACATTTCTTGAATTATCTTTGCCCGCACAACTTTTTCAGATGTTTTTCTTGTGAAGGAAGAGCTCCTTGGATTCTAGCCAGTCGACAAGACTGCTCCGTAAATAGCTGATACGTCGATGGTCTTTTCCATGGAACAATCCCGAACTCATCGTTAAACTCTTCCATCCCTTCGACCAGAAACTGCCATACCAAAGTCCCTGCTCCAGACTTGTTCCGTTTAGCAGATTTGTATGAGATATCAAGAATCACTTTGTAGAATCTCTCGCGCAGAGAGGGGTCAAAATCTAGGTCTTCGTTAGATAAACCGAATTCAGTGAACATTATGGGCTTTTTTAGATCTTTGTCACCGTCTTCGATGTGAGAGATCATCCACTTGGAGACGAATCTTAGGTTATATTCGAAATTCTGAACATGAGACCTACCAAATGAAAACGATTGGATTATTCAAACTAATATGGCAAATTACGCGATAATTAAATGTGTAAGTGGTTATGTAAATCGATAAACAGCATACCAATGGTCAGGGTAAATATGAACAGATGCAAAATCAATAGTTGAGATCATTGAGTTTCGTGTAAAATCAGACCCAAGATCAGCTGCCCAGAACTCTGGATTGAAGCTTAACCTTTTCGAATTTTTAGGACCGTAGAATCCTTCAAGACCCACAGTCAGTAGATGGTTCCGGTCAATTGATTTCACAAAATAAGACATTTCTTCTATCCAATCCTGCAATCGTATGAGATACAGTTCATAAAGATCCATTGTCAGCAGATGGTTATGTCTAAGCATTATGCATGTAAATATAATAAACACTCATTTTTCTGATAGGACCCTGAGAAGTTTATAAAGAGATGTATCATCTGATAAATGTGAGTGAGACAGAGTTACATGTTTTATAAGGTTTGAGTTGACGTAACTTGATGAACTCTATAATTGACTGTAAGCATATACGGGAAATATTAGCCATTGCAAGACACACATTCTCCATTTTATAGGAAAAAGAGAAGACGAGAGATGAAATCTGTCACCATTAACGGGCAAAATCAGCAATGTCAACTTGCCAAAACATCCCAAAAGTGGCTCATAATTGGAACAATGGCGTACCGTCTTACCGTTGATGTTGATATTTTTAGTGTAAACACAAATGATACGGTTCAGCACGGCAGCGTATTGTCAATTATTGGATGTAATTACAATGCTTTGTAAAATGTTTTGAATCCAAAGTTCTATTCAGTCAAGTCTAAAAGAACAGGCATATATTGCATGGTTTTTTTAGTATAACATCAGAGTTGAAATGGTGTAAGAAGTTTAAAACTTACTTGGAGAGTGTCACCAGAAGGATCAGTCAAGCAGCGGGGTTCATTAATTAACTCCCATGCAAAGATAGTTGGGTCGTCCCTGTACTCAATCCCAGTGATAGTATTTTTTCTTGTTAGCACTGTCTGCCAAATAGGAAGATACAAAGCAAGATTAAATTGCGATTGGAAATATAGACACTGCAGTATCAATGTATTGCCGATGAATCATGTATGGGTGCGAAATGAGAGAAAAGAATGACTTCATGGAATTTTGTGTGCAATCCTAGACAATGATTACGGTATAACAAAAAGAAGTTTTTCGACAACAATGATTACCAAAACTAGAGGGCAAATTTGTAAGTTTACCTTGACATAATTTTTGAAATAATGCCGAATTGATGGGTCGTAGAAGAATGAATCATTAGAAGAGCTTAAAGCAACACCCTCTTCCCATGCCCACTTAACATACTGAGTCTTTCCACCGTATGCTTGCAAATTATTAACCAAGCTTAGAATCAGCCTTATTCCCTGTTGATTGGCTTCCGCGATTACATAATCTAATGCCTGCATGTAGCATGTATAAGCATTGATAGAGACGTGCCCAATAAGTAAAATAGTAGTAGATGACTATCTCCAATGAATATATAGGAGTACAATCCAATACAGTATATACCAAACATGCCCATAATGTATCTCATCAAGAGCCTTGGCAGTTCTATAACTGGGTTATTGTTATCATTTATCAGTCACTAAAAAACGCACTTAATCAGGGAAAAAGACAAACAAGAGTCACATATGAGCCCACACAATCATACACCAGCCAATTGTTGAGCAGATGAATATTTTTTTGAACTTTCCTATGCTAAATGAACCAAATTGTGTGTGTGTGTGTGTGTTGGTTTCCCCTGGACAATTTTCACAATCAAGAACATCAAAACCTCGAGCCTCTCAGTATGCTTATCGTGAAAACTCAACCTAATACTCTTAAACCTGAAAATACACCTAAATTAGGAACACGTAAACAATGATCAATTATACTCTGGAAAAAAAAATTATCAGCCTGAATACTTTTCGTCAAATTTACAAGGGGAAATTTGGAATGCGTTGTATGCACAATCATTGCACCCTAGTTCCAATTAGAATAGCAAAACATCAGAAACACTAAACCAAACACACAGATTTATAGTGGTTCACCCTCAATACTTGTGCACAACAGATTTTCACAATCAAAAATATCAAAATCTCAAGCCTCCCAGTATATGTCTCGCAAACAACAACCTAATACCTTAAAGCGAAAATACACCTAAATTTAGGAACACCATAAGCAATGAGTGATTATACTCTGAACATAATTTTCTTACTCTGAATACTTTTTCATCAAATCTACCAGGGGAAATTTGGAGGGCATTGTATGCACCATCATTGAAAGCCCAGGTTCTACACACAGTGAGACCCATCTTAGCACCGGTTTGCAGCATTTCTCTGATTCTGGGTCTTCTTGATTCATCCACAGCATGGTCCATCATCCAGTAAGAATTCCACCCATTAAAGTAAAAAGGCCTACCATCCACTATGAACTGAGTCCCATTCCTCTTCACAAAACTGAAATTTGTTCTTCCATGGAGATTGAACCACAGATCCCCAAAAGACATGTACAAAAAAACTAAAAAAGAAGCAAAACCAATAGTAGCATACAACATCCCATTCCCTCCTAGGATTCTGCTTGACGGTGATTTATACATGATGGGCATGGAGTCGACTAAATAATATAGACAAGATTTTTAACTTTGTCCCGAGTAGAATACACTCTACCAAACAGGCTAGGAGTAAATGGAAGTGATTCTTGAGTACCCTAAAGCAATATATCAAGAAACTCTACAAACCCTATAGTACCAAGGTGAAATCTTTGAGGTAAAGATGAAAAATTAAAAACAAAATAACTGATTTCTAATATGGGTTTTTGGCACTAGGAATCTAATAACCTTCCAAAATCCTTGGATTGCAGATAGAAAGAAATAAACAAGAATTTTAGAATTATTCTACCCCAGAATTTTAAGGGCACGCCCCAGATCCCATTCTGCAAAAGGGTAAGTCAATTTCTTGAACACAACCAAGTACCAACTCCAAGTTACAAGAATCATAAATGAGGCTGCCTCCAAAACTGAAAAAATTAGGGGTGACCTGCAGTGTGTTTTTGTGCGAGTCTTGAAGTGAAAAAAAGAGGGCGACTGGTGAGACAAATGTAAAGAGAATCGAAGAAAGCAAGCCACAATATAGACCAATTCAAGATAACTGTAAAAAGAAATCCAGAATAAAATGGTGGAAAATTGGTATCAAATTATGCTAAATTAGATCTGAAATTCATGAATTTGACAGCTTTTCGAGATTTCACACTGTAGTAATGTGTAAGGTAAGGCATACTTGCTTCACTCGTGGGCCATTTTCTGACATAGGCTTTGTATCTTTTATCTTACCATCTTTCTTTGTTTTTTGGGTAAAAAGATAAATATTTTAATCAATTTTTAATGCCTTTTTTGATACCTTGATTGTTGATTTCACGAAAGAAAAATGGTGTACTAACTTGAAAGATTTTTTTGGCATATAATTTGGTGAAGAGTCGGTTAAACATCAGACAAAGAAGTCTCCCCTAAGATTTATTTCCCAGGAGTCTCCTCCCCATGTGAGGACTAACGTCAGGTAAACAGTGCACTTCTATTCGACTGTTCTTGTCATTATTAAACCATTGTTTGGGTCCTACTTTTTAATAAAATAAATTTTATTTTGATCATATTTTCTTACATTAAAATAATTTTAAACGTATTAAATCATATATTTTGAAACTTATTTTTAAAAAATCTTTACCTAGAAGGTACTAACATTATTGTACATAGCAAGTTCAATTTTTCTTTTGAAAGTTAAATTCAATTCGAGCATTAGATAGTAAGGCTGTCATTTAATGTCCCAATTGATAGAAAGCTTTTCAATTTTTTAAAATTATACATCTTTATCTTTATTTTTTAAAATGAAAATTGCCAGTGATTAATAATATTAAATAATAAAAGATTACTAATTGTGTATGGTTAGTAATATTAAAAATATAGATAGTTTATTAATAAATAAATTGATAAAAATATAAAAATTAATGACATGATTTAATTATGATCCTTTACTCTTTTAATTATGTTATAATTGTTTTCGAAAAAGTCCTTTTGACAATTTTACCTAAGGCCTTCAAATTACTTGGAGTCATATTTGTTGAGAGCAAACAAGTTCATAATTTTAATAAGCGGGAGACAAAAATATTTAAACATAAATCCTTTGCTTAGCTTGACCATGTTAACAGTGTCGTTTAAATTTTAAAGGAAGATGAAAAGGGGTTATATTCATGGTTACATTTGGTATTCATTTTTGGAGTTCTCGAATGGGTTTTGCGAAAATGACCAAATATAAGTGTATTTTCCTATTATGGATATATAATAACACAATACGTTTTCATGAATGACACGAGTAAATGGCATTTTTAATTCGGTAATAACAAAAAAAAAGAAAAAAAAAGGTTTTGTTTGATCATATGTGATCTCCTTTGTTGGAAATGATGACTTTATGATGAAACACTATTTCCTTAATTATTATGTCATATTTTTATAGTTGAAAATTCATTACACAACAATGAGTATCATCTTTGCAATAAAAATACATTTTTTAGAGTAATCAAAATCAACTTGTGTTTGGGGGGAGGGAGGGGGGGGTTAGATATAAGGTTTTATTAGAGCATACATAATGGGGAATATGATTAATTATTGATTGTCCCACAATTAGATAAAGGTAATGCTATTTAACATTATTAATATTAAAATATCAATACAGGTGACATTAATGTAACATTAATGAAAGAATTAATTTACTTGTACCAGATGTCTTACCTAATTTTTGATCGAATTGACAAGTGGCGCCCCTCCAATCCAATAAGGGCGCGACACTTGTCAATTCGGTCATCCATTTGGTAAATAATTTGGCACATATAGCATCTCCCTTAATGAAATGTATAATTAAATGAATTATTTAATTCTGCATTTCATTGAATTTATCATTTAGCGTCACCTAAATTGATGTTGTCTAAATAGCATTATTTATTGGACAAAGAAAAAAATAGGTTGAGCAATGAACCAGCTGGCTTCTGCATAATAAAATAAAAATTGGTGGTTCTAAAACTTGACTGCGGTATGTGTTTATTGTACAGTACAAAAAATTTCACTTTTAAACGATATGATTTTTTTGATGTAAATGTCATCGTGTAATGTCTTTGTCATTGTTGTATTTGGAGTGTTCCTATTCTATATGAAAAGATAAAAATACTTTTTCAAGAGTATGTTTTGGAGCAAGCGAGCAGTCAAACTGAAATTCATGCGTGATTTGCGAATTCACGAGTCATACTTTAGTATTTTCCGAGGCTGTCTAATTCACATTTTGGCTTCTTAGCCATTTGGTACAAAAAGTCTTTCCATGATCTTCTTTCATATTTATTCAGAGAAATCTGGTCGCCTCAATCGCTAGTAATTCACTAGATGATGACAATAACATTCCGACACCTTAAGATCTTTCTAAAGAAGTGATAACATCTCATACAATGCATGGACATCATCCAACATGGAAATGATAAATTTTATGTAAATAAATCTTTTCAAGGTAGGAGTCTCGCTGTGTTTGACAAAAGCTATTCATTTATTAAAATAATTTGAGAGATCATTAGTACATTGATATGACATGATAAGTCATAAGAACTTATGACATGCTCCAAGATTATATTCGACAAAGCCCAATTTGTCCAACTTACAAATGGAGAGATGATAAGATTTTGTAAAGATGAATTCATGCTTTATGATACTAAGATGGATCAAATTATAAATTTGGATTTCCAGATATACTATGAGGTAATTATTCATTTAAAAAGTTGATACAACTTTTCATGGCCCGCCTTGGGCTTCAAATTTTGAGGGGCCTCTTCATAAAAAAAAGGCAAAAAAAAAAAAAAAAAGCCCAAAAAAATCACTCCAATCCAAAACCCCTCAAATTCCTAAAATTGAGCAATGGGTAGATAAGAAAGATTCAAAGAAACAAACCGCCATTTTCTCCACGGCTCCAACAGACAACTATCTTCAAAAAAAAATCTCTCTATTCCATTAAACTCTCACTGAATATCTAAGGGTCTGTTTGATTGCAAAGATGGAATTTGGATGGAATGAAAATGAATTTTCAAGGAATTGAATTGCCTAGAAATTATGTTTTTAGGAATTGTAAATTATTGTGTTCGATTGGTAATTTTTCACGTGGAAAATGTTGAAATAAAATTATTTGTTGACGTTCGTTTGACTTTGTTTTATATGAAAATTGTCAATCAAAGTGATAGATTTTATTGGTATTGGAGATGAAATTTGTTTCCATTACCCAAAAAAAAAATTATTCAAAAAAATCATCTATTTTTTGGTATTCGTTTGATTTTATCTTATATTGAAATTGTCAATTAAAGGGAAATATTTTTTTTACAATAATTCTTATAATTTGTTTCCATTGCAAAAAAAAAAAATTAAAAAAAAATAAAAAAAAATGGCAACCTACCTAGGTGGGAATTGGTTTTCCTTAAAAACCAAGAAAACTCAATTTTTCAAGAAAACTAAGATAATGAAATCCATGGAAATTATTTGCTATCAAACATTACCAAAAAGTGGAAAATAGAAAAAAAATTCCATTTTCCACAGAATTGTTGCCCAATTAAACAGGGCCTAATTTTTTAGATACCCTTTATCTTTTCTTCATTATGTTTTCGTCAATCTCTTTTTTGTGATTTAAATTCCCTTTGCAAGAACCTGTTGAGTTTTAAAATCTGAATTCGACTTGCGCTTTTGCCTGAACGTGAGAACTGAGGTAATTCTGCAGATTAATTATTCTTATTCTGGCTTCATCAGATTTCAAATTAGAATTTCCCGTAATCCGTCCTAAATGCACTAATAATCTTTTCCTTCAGGTTGTTTTAGATATTTTCCGTTTGGCCGAGACATAATTTGTATGGATAACAAGGTGTTGAATCTATTCTGAAGAATGGGCAGATTATCTCTGCAGTATCCGTAAAGCTTAAATTGCTATTTTGTTTACTTCAAATTGGACTATAACAAAAGATATAAATTACTTGTCAATAGTTTATAAATAAATACCGTCTTGGATTGATTGTAATAATTTAATTTCACTGAATGAATTTGTGCTACTCTTTTATCCTTTTAGTTATTTGCTCAATGTGGACTTTTATCTTATTCTCCATAACTACATATTTAAGGTCATTAGTTATTGTACTTGTAAAATAAAATATTATGTTGAAGGGTCTCATATTAGTTAGTACTTATTTGGTAGGAATTTTGTTAATTGATTTTTTGACCGTTAGAGATAAATTTTATCCTATCTGTAACAGAAGAATTCAAAAATGATGACTGAAACAGTGAAATAACGATCAAAAAATTAATTTTAATTGAATTTTAAGCTATTCCAAACATGCTCTTAGTCACTTAATGCCTCTAAATTCTTGGGTCAGCCCTGCAACTTTTCTTCATATGAAAAGGAAATACATATTTGGCATAATTGAGCTCCTCTGTTCCATCGTAAAACCATTGTAGGCACCCACATTTAAGCACTCTACCCAAGATGCCACTAGAATTAAAAACAAGAATCCATTCAAGTTCGTTAAATCAGGTTTCAGATCTGAAATCTATTCACATCCAAAAGGAGTGGTGACGATGAAAACGATGGTAAAAGAAGGGGGCGTGCGAAAATCTTGGTGGAGATTCTAATAGAAGTAATTTATAATTACTTTATCTGTTCTGATGGAGACAATGGGTGGTGGTGGTGTGCTTGAGATTTGCAAGAAGGGAATGTTTAGGGTTTGCTGGTGTTTGGATATTGTTTGAAATGATGTAAGAAAAATAGGGTGTTTAAAAATTGGGATTTAGTTCAAATGGGGTGAATTTTGTTAAAGGTTTGATTAAATTTTATAATTATGATTAAGAATAAAAATTGGGTACATTAGAATTTTATTTTTTTAACAAAATTAAGTGTTTTGTATAATTAAACTATTTTAATTTAGACCATGTTTGATAGAAATTAAAATCAAGATTTTTATCAAAATCAAAATCAACAATTAATTTTAACTATATATTAAATGAGATTCAAAACTTTTCAACTACACATTTCATCAATTTTTTATTTTTATTTTTTTACATAATTTACTAAAAATCTAATTTTAATCTACATCAAATAAGTGCTGACTGGCCCAAAGAAAATCAAATTTAACTCCTAGATCTACTCTTAACAGACTTAACTAGAAAGGGCCCAGCCCAATAAATACTTGAATTGGTCAACGGACAATAGAGGAGGTAATTTGACGCCCAACTCAATTTATAGAGACTTGATGCCTATGGGGATAGCACATCAAATTTGATCTCGAGTGTTTAGCCTGATTCTTATTATTACTATCGAGCCCGTCTAATTGTTTTTCAGATTCAAGAGGTGATTGAATTTAATTGGATTGAAGTCTGCTGACTAGAGGACGAGGATTTTGAGATGGAAACCCAATTAATACGGGTTTAAAGGGACATGATCTAATACTTTAGTGGTCATATTTCTCCCAAGAAATCACTTTTACCTTATGAATGATAAGGCATGTTCTTTCCAATCCTCCCCCATATTCACTTCTCTTATTACATCAAGTGGGATATACACGATTGACATAAAGTGGGATTCCATTACAAAAGTCAAGCCAAAAGGTAAAGTTAACATTTCAACCTTTCGCAAGAATCCAATTGCCCATGCAAGAAGCACATTCATATATTTTTATTACATTCCATTTAATTAAGGTCAACTTAAAATTTAGGCTAAATTGTAGCAAAGATAGCAAACCTCTCATTTAATAGCGGACGATACCCAAATTTTTCATTTGTGCCATCATGTATATCAAATCTATAAAAAAAAATTTCGCAGTTCAAATCCATATAGACGATTTTCGTCAATTTGACCTCAAAAACCATCAATTGACTTCAAAATTAAAAATCTAATAATTTTGACCAAATAAGGCAAGGTAAAATTTTAACTTTATAATTTTAATATATAAAAAAAAAAAAAAATAACCATCTCCTTCTTCAATCTTCTTCAATCCCCTCACCCCAAAATAAAAACCACTCCCACCCAATTGCTGGTCGCTGGCACCACTACCTCATCTCTGGCACCATTGCCTCACTACCGGTACCAATTTAATTGAAATTTGTGAAAGAACATTTTGTCCATGAGTTGGGAATTTTGGACACCCCTGGAGATTGATGTCACCTATGAATACTGAAATGGAAGTTTTTCAACCATCAATTTCTATAATTTCACATTCCCAATTGCGAATCGATGATTGATGACAACTATACAAATGGAAGCTTTCTTTTAATTTTTAGAGAGAGAAATGGAAGTTTTAGGAACCCAAAGTTTTTGGTGCCGGTGACCGACAACTGGATGGGGATGGTTTTGATCTTGGGGTGAGGGGAATGGGAAAGATTGAAGAAGGAAATGGATTTATTTTTTTTCATTTTTTATTGTTTTATTATTTTTTATGTTAAAAATACAAAGTTAAAATTTTACCCTTGCCTTATTTGGTTAAAATTATTAGATTTTAATTTAAAGGTCAACTAACTGTTTTGGGGGTCAAATTGATGGAAACCATCAATCTGATCTTGAACTGCGAATTTTTAAAGGTTTGATTTGATATCTATGATAGCACAAAAGAAAAGTTTGGCAAAGTCTGCTATTAAATGAAAGGTTTGGTACTTTGGATGCAATTTTCCCTAAACTTTATGTTTATTTAATTTAGATACAATATAATTTAATAATATGACTTTTATTTTAGATTAGAATCTATATCTCCATTGTCATTTTGTAGATAAGGTTAGATTAAGTTTATTGTAAATCTATAAAGAAACATATCTAAACAAGGAGAATGCTAAAAGTGATCGAAAATGTTTGACAGAAAGGGTGATCGCCTCTCACATGCCGTGAGTCCCGCTTGAATAAAAAATTATTCTTCTCCCCTATTTGTGGGGTCTTTGTCAGGGAGATTGTCAGCTTTCCTATTAGTTTAGTATGGTCCTCTAAAGAAATAATATATTTTTAAAATGAGCAAAATGAAGACACGTTTTACGGTGATAATTTTTCTTCGACTCCTTGTCAGTAAGATTGGTCAAGTTTATCTTTGTTTATATCATTGATAAGTCCAATAGAAATTTGATTAGATCAATTTTGCATATAGTGATATCTACAATATCATTAACTATTAGCTTTGAAAATCAAATGTATATGTCCTAGCTCTCAATGACATGTTGTAATTGTATTAAAAAGTGAGAAGTGCCATTACAAACTACAATCAAAAGAAGTTATGCAACTAGTCTTGAGGTTTTTTTTTTGCCGATATAGCAATATTCTCAATCTATTGATTAGCACGTCGATCAATAGTATGGAATTCTTGTCCTTTCTTGCATGTTAAAATGTCAAAAGTTATTTATAAAATAGTTGAATTTTGAGAGTCATGATATGTAAATAGTCAAATAAACATGGAGCACATATATTAAAAATATGTCTATAAATAGTGAAATAAACATGAAGCATACATATGTAAAAAATATGTCTACTATATCACTACCATAAAAAAGGACAATGTTAATTATTGTAGAAAGAACAACAGATTCTTCAATTTTCACATACTGTAGCAATTTTTTTTTTCATCTCTCGAGCAAAAACGACGCCGTGTGCAAACCAAAAAAAAAACCTGCAGGCTACAGTGATGCACCCACTTGTCCTCAATTTAGGTGGATATTTCTTTCTTCTTCTCCATTTTCACACGCTACTGCATGTTCTTTCCATTTTACCACGCAAATTAGCTCTAACTCTTTCTTCTCTCTGAGTTTTATTGGGTCCTTTCTTTTCTCCATGTATGTATACTATTTCTGTTTCTATTAATTTTTTTTTTTTTTTTTTTTTACGTATGGACTAATCTGTTTTATACTTATTTTTCAATTGTTTGCTTGGTATCCAATGCTAGGATTTCGGTGTTTTCGGGCTACTTTTTTCTAACAAGTTAGTTCCTTCTTTTTCCCCACTTATAGTTTGTATTATTTTTTCAAGTTAATTTCTGTGGAGCTTCCAATCTGTTGTAGACTTTTGTGTTTGTGTTATTCGTTTGGTTGATTTTATATTTTGGGTTTGAATGTTCTTTTCTTTCGTGATCCTGAGGCATCTAAAGGTTCGAAAATTCTTTTGCAATTTCTGTAAAACTCTTTTCCGTCCGTTGTGCTTGAGCGAAATGTGGGCTTTGTGAAATTTGTTTGTTAGTTTATGAGATGATAAATGAGGGTTCGAATGTGTGATATATAT
>NC_036242.1:2512142-2514355 GCF_002742605.1 Olea europaea var. sylvestris | reverse complement strand
TAATTTGTTGTACACAAACTCTGGAGTGAACTAGGATTTTTTGTTCTATATTTTTTATGGATTAATTGAGGTCTGGTTGTTTTGAATTTTAGCTCTTATTCTTGTTTTTATTGAAATTTGTGGACATTCTGCAACTCAATTTTATTTAATGAAGCTTAATTGATTTTTTTCTTGTGTTTTGTGTGAATTGGTTTCATTTCGAATTTTTGCTATTAATGTTTTCTTTTTTTCTTTTTTTTTGGGTATGCAATGGATCCATATCAAAATATAAAAAAAAATGAAACATATGCCTATGGTGGTTTCTATATAAGTGAATATAAAACAAATATTTTGGTGGAACAATGTATCTATTTGCGTAATGTGTGTGCAAATTTCTTATGAACATTATATTTCAATTAAGGAGTTCCAATAAAGGAATGGTGTTGTATTATTCAATTTTAGATATTTGAGAATCATTGAAATGTGGATGAAATAAGTTGGTAAATAAGAGAGTAAACAGAATTTGGTGTAGAAATAACATAATAGATTAACAAGAAAATAAAATATTTTCGATGTATACAAATTCATTTAGAAGAAAGTAAAGAGTTCTCATAGACGTGTCAAACTTCCACCAACATTGTCTTTTTTATAGACGATAAACATTGGAGGTTCACTGTTTAAAAGTTCGAAAACACATGTATCGCCCATTTGTAGTTCTTTTCTGTAAAAAAATCTACCCAGCCTATAGTCATACGTCTTATTAGACCGTTTGGTTGTAAATTTTGGCGAGCTCCCAATTGTGATGTAAAGAATCATGGATTTGAACACTTTGCATACCTCTTGGTAGGTGGTATCTAGAGAACCGTCCCGATATACACTAGAAAATCATGGATGAATAAATTATTGATCTTGAAATCAAATTTATGTAGAAGAGATGAATATAGAATGAGATATTAAAGATGACACCTACAATTTCCCGATGGCTGTTGTGATGAGGTGTTAGTGTTATTTCAAATGCAAGGTTATCTGTATGTGAAATGTTGTATTCTTCAGGAACATCGAAGTCATAAGTGACCTCTAATCCAAAATGGTCAAATATGGTCATATTGAATGTGGAGTTTCCGTTATATTCAAATACCAAAAGATGAGCATCCTGTAAGTTATGATGGCCAAAAAATTGTTCCCATCCATCGGCAAAATATATTCTTCCATCATCTCTTTCCTATCGTATTGTGACAATTATACTATCATATGCAGTTACTTGTACTGTGTCACCAAGTTGGTGTCTCCAATCGTTGACAAAGGATCTGGGAAGTATCTATACATATACATTGAAAAGTATAAGAGAGATATTAAGAATGCATCTATTCAAATGTGAGAGGAGAAATTGTTGTGTGACTAACCAGACGGGTATTATGGTTTAGTAAAGGAGTAATGATTCTAAAGAAACGATGTGGCATATCCATTCTGTCTCGGTATACTACAATGAAAATTTTGTTAGAAGAACTCTATTTTTTACGTTGTGGAAGCCCTAATATAGATTTTAAGGTAGATTTTGCAGTATATGCGAGTTAGAAAGTTTGTTAATGAAAATTTCATGTCTGTGAGATAAACTTTGTATATGATTTAAAAAAAGAATATCATATATGTCGTTGTAGAAGAATATCATGAAGTTTGGTAAGAAATTCATGATTTGTGTTCGATTTTTAATAGAATTGAATATTGGAATTTAGTTCATCTATCTTCAATAAACAAGATGTACGTTAAAACTGCAAAATTTAGTATTGAGAAAATAGCTAGGGTAATCAAGAAAGAGTAGATAGACACCTGATTTTCTTTTTGTTTAGCACTTGCAAGCAAAGATATGCAAATCTTTTATATGAGGAGTGATTTAAGGTCAATTTCGAAAACACGAGAAGCTATTTAAGTTAGAGGATATGTACTTCCTCTCTTTTTTATTTTTCTTCAGATTTGACAGGAGGTTCACGAGTCGTAGAAATGGACAATGTGTTACCGAAAAAGCCCGATCTTACTCTTCCTAAAAACAAAAGTGAGGAGAAAAAAATTATTGAACTATCGACGTGAGTGACTATTTGATCTAACACGTGTCACACATTATTTGACTGCACTCAAAAGGTTACAATTGGAAATGTGATTAACATGTCTATCATTTATCTATATTTTTGTTCATTTGAATGATTTATATAATCTCTGTATATATAAACAATTATCTA
>NC_036242.1:2511225-2511890 GCF_002742605.1 Olea europaea var. sylvestris | reverse complement strand
AATAAGGAAAAGTTTTAGATTTGTGTGTAATATTATTTTATTGAAAAATATGTGGTTGAAATGATATCAAATTACTGTTGAAAAATGTATTTTTTGAAAATAATATGGCTCAAACAGGGGCTTAGTTCTTTTTTTTTTTTTATTCTTCCAACTATAGTACTTAGGTGAGTATAATTTATTGATTTCTCTGTCTGTGTCATTTTCATTTTATTTTTTGAATGGGAAAACGACGTTGTTTTCCCTTCATTCGTGCAAGCACCTTGTCTTTGTCATCATTTTAATTATTGTTCTTATTTTCGTCGTCTCTTTCCCATCTCTCTCATCCTTCTGTTTTCTCCCCGTCTTTAAATTGCGCGTATATTTTGTTTGGTGATAGACCTGTTGTTGTTGGTGGGTTTCATTTTTTACTTTTATTTTGTTTTTCAATATATTTCCTAATGTTTGGGTCATGGAAGTGCAAGCATTTTTTTGGCTTCTTTTGTCTAATAATATTGTTTTCAATGTGCATGCTCTTAATTATGTTTCGAATTTTACTGAGTTGATTTTTGTGGTTTCTTTGTTTTAGCAATACAATGGGTAAGCAATATTGGACGCCTAAATCTACACAACTTCAAGTTCTTGAATCTATATTTAATCAAGAGAATACAACCCCAAGCAAGTTAAGG
>NC_036242.1:2508089-2510693 GCF_002742605.1 Olea europaea var. sylvestris | reverse complement strand
GCTGTATCGTGCTGAGGTCTGATCCGAGTCTCAACCAGAGAGTATATAACATGTCATCATGTGAGCAGGTGCTACAGTGTGGGCTGATGAGGATCTTTCTGCAAACATAAAGACTCGTGATAAATTAATTTATGAACATTCCAATATTGTACATAGAGTAAATTACTACTATGACTGTTATGATCCACTTCAATATCCATTAATATTTACCTATGGAGAACCTGGATGACATGAAGGTATCGAAAAGGTAAATTTGAATACTTCAATAGTCCATGAAAATTTCATACAAATCAATCACATTGATTCGACCAAACAACTTATAGATATGGAAGATCATGGTAAGCTTTATTACCATTGAGGTTCTTTAATCTTTTTAGAGCGCATAAATGTATTGTCATTTCTAGATCTATCTTTATGACTTTAATTTTTTTTTCGTTTCAGTTATGAAGAGAGGTAATAAATGAATTACTGTGTCATGCCATGAATATTATTGTTACAAACTTCAAATCAAACTTTCAGATAAGTATTTACTCCTTCATACAGGTAGACTTCTACAACAATATATAGTGGATATGCAAGTTAAGATTGAAACTGCGAGATTAAATTATTTTCGTAATAATCAAAAGACTATACGATGTGAACTTTACCAAAAAATTGTAGATAGTATACAAAATGGTGAGAATAGAGGCTATAAAATTGGCATCAATTGTGCTGCCTACAGGGTTTATTGGGGTCTTAGAAATTTAACTAAAAGATATATGGATGCAATGTATTTAGTTCAAAGATATGGAAAACCTGATATATTTTTAACAATGACATGCAATCCAAATTGGCCCGAAATTAAACAAGATTGGAGGCACAATGATAAAATACAAAATAAACCAGATTTGTTAGCCCGAATAATTTGAGCAAAACTTGAAGAACTAAAAACAGATTTAATAAAGAGAAATTCTAAGGCCTATAGCTGCCTATGTGTATGTAATTAAATTTCAAAAAAGAGGTCTACCTCATATTCATTTTCTCCTTATATTTAAAAGAGTTTTAAGATTACCAATTCTACGCAAGTTGACGAAATTGTTTATTGTGAAATACTAGATCCAAAGAAAGATCTTCGCCTGCATGCTACTGTGATCAAACATATGATGCATGGTCCTTGTGGACAATTAAATCCTACATATATGTATATGAAAAATAACCATACTTGTAAAAACAAGTATCCAAGAGAATACATTTTGCATACTTCATTAGGTAGTGATTCATATCTACTTTATAGGCGTCGTGATGGTGGTGTTACTGTTAGGGTCTGTACTAGACAATAGATGAGTTGTACCATATAATCCTTATATTTTGGCTAAATATGACTGTCACATTAATATTGAAATATGTTCTTTTATTAAAGCAGACAAATATTTATACAAATATGTATACAAAGGACATGATCGTGTTAATTTTACTGTGAATAAAGAAATCAAGGAGCATATATTGATGAGATTTCGAATTATCAAACCGCTAGATGGATATCTGCACCGAAAGCTATATAGAGAATTTTTAGTTTTGATTTATTCGACATATCTCCTTCTGTAGTTTATTTGTAGTTACATATTGAAGATGTTCAGTTGTTTACATATAATAAAACAGATGATTTATCAGAAGTTATAAATAAAGACTCTATCCAACGAATAATGTTAACTGAATTTTTTAGAATGAATATTTCAAATGAAAATGCACGAACTTTACTTTATAAGGATTTTCCTACATACTTTGTAGGATTTTCCTACATACTTTAACAAATCTATAATTACAAATTTTGCTTAATTAGACTGCCAATCTATTGTTAGCCTAAAAGGGGATATTTTCTTTGCTAATCCATCTTGTGTCAAGGAGAATAACATTGAGCTATACAGTGTTAGTTATTCTTATATATTATTATGCGTTTCAATTATACTTTATTTGTTAGTACGATTTATTCTTCAACATGGTGCATACAAAATGATCAGATCATTATCTTTAAACATGTCCTTCATAATATTTCATGTTCAACATATCTTTATTTATTTGGGTCTAAGTAGTATTATTTTATGTACACACAAACTGATGTGACAAGATACCAAAAGAAAGGATAAAAAATACAAGCTTATTACATAGTATTCCAATCAGTATATTCTGGTTATCTACTACAATTAGGACTTACGGGGATGAAGAAAGTATTCGTTATTACAAATATCTACTGCAATCTTTCATCTACATACATAAATATTGTAAAATCGATAATAAAATATCTTATCTCCGTGTCTAGACAGCCCAGACAATTCGTGACATAAAATTAGGCATAAGAACCACTATATCCATAATACGAAGGCCATGCCTCCGTGATTATGGAGGCCAAGCCTCCGTGATTACGGAGGCCCAAGCCTCCATATGACCTCCATAATCAGGGAGGTCTTATGGGTAAAATTGTTACCCATACACATAGATCTGTGCAGATATATATAAATTTCTTTCATTGTAAATTTTAGGGTAAAATTGTTACCTTTTTCGGCCAATTTCACAGCTTCTCTTGTTTAAATCTATGGGTGGTTTCTCTTGCTAAATGTATAGACTTCT
>NC_036242.1:2492171-2506242 GCF_002742605.1 Olea europaea var. sylvestris | reverse complement strand
AAATTCCATTAAAATAGATGATTTTGTATTGAAAAAATCATACATGTACAAAAACCCCACAAATCTTTCTCCACCTGTGTGAAGTAAATTCACTCCTATTCAAAACCTCCAGGGACGCCTTCTAGCGGTAATGTTAATGTTACGTGTGCTATTCAATCAGCCTGTATTTACACTCAATCATATTATTCATTTTTTCTCGTAAATTCTCTAAATATATCCATACTGGTAACAGGGAAAGTTTTATTGGGAAAACGGCATAGCAACGACAGATAAAATTGATAGCAAATCTCGGTACATAGCCTGTAACAACAGTTTTAGACGGTCGAATGTTGATTTTGGAGAAACATATCTTGGTATTTTTTGCAAGAATCCCAATTTGAAAGCTATTCCTCGGTAAAATATAGTAACAATTATAAAATATACTAACAATTAATTACTTTTCATTTTTTACTTCATTTGGTGCAGGTAAAAAATATTTACTTATGCATGACCTTTCTACTTCCCTTAATTACATTTGCATCTACTAATACTGATTTCTTATTCACTTTAGGGCTAGAGCATATGTGTAGCTTTCAGATGTCACAGGATCACTCAGTGCAAATGCAATTGGTGAACCAGTTGAGAAACTATTATTTACAACTTCTCAGTCTCTGATGGAGGAAACCAAATTTGTAAGAAATCCAACCTAACTCAAATATTTTTCCATTCAATACATATTTTACTCGAATAATATTAATACAATTTAAAATTAACATACATGATTCAAAGACAAATTTCGAAGCAATCATTAAAAAAATGCAGGATACTAAACGAGCTTTCTACTTAAAAACATCGCAAAATGAACATAATTCATCAAGTTACAGATTTGATATCATCTCTGTAACAAACTTAGACTATGCAAGTCCAAGACAAGAAATCCAAACAAATATTGACCATACAAGTTTTGAACCAAAAATCCAAACAAAGGTTGACAGTCAAGTTGTGGTTACAGCAGTAGGAAAAAATGTTAATACAGACTATCGAGAAGATTGGTCACCTCCAGCGAAAAAAGCCATTTTCAAATTTTCCAATGATAGTTCCAGTTTGAAAGTGGCTTGTGATGAAAACATAAGTTCAGACACAAATCCATTTGCTCAAAAAGAAAAACTGGAATAAATGGTGGTCGAAATCTTTTCTATGAAACCAACCTTTTGACAAGAGCATGCTGTTTCGTTTTGTGAAATTTGTCTTTTTTGTAAATTTGGTCTTTGATTTCTATTTTATTGAGTACGTGTAATTTCCTGATTAGAAGTTTCCAAACAAAAAAGTAATGACAAATGAAGTATATGGAATGTAATCCCTACATCGTCCATGCCAAAAAACAGTCATTATTTAGTTTATCTTGGCTATATTTTGTAATTAACGATGATAATGAAGTTAATTTTTATTCTCTCTTATCTATCATTGATTATAATCCAAACACATGATTAACTACGATGAATTTACAAATCACAATCAAGCAAATCAATATGTATACTATTATCTCAATTATTTGCTGGTTAGTTCCTCGCCAATAATTCTATCTTCACATTTATTTTCAAACATATTCAATACATGCGCTAACCAAACCATAATTCATGCACAGCTCGTGCATCGCACGTAGCATAGATTAGTATTTTAAAAGTTGTGAATGTAGATGGCAAAAAGTAAAAAGTCAGGAGACAAACGTTCCTAAATAAAATAAAAGAAATACTTGTTGTGGCACTGTTTTTATGGAGTCGTGCTCAGTAATTGTTTTCCATTTTTTATCTTTTATCTTTTTTATTGAATGTTATAATGCTCTATTCACTTTCACACGCAACCATCATTTTCATTTCTCTTTCTATTTTTTATTGACTTTCACATGTAACCATAATTTTCATTTCTCTTTCTTCTCTCCGTCTTTTCTATTTTTTACACAACTATCCATGCTCTTTACTCCACTTCCCCACACAACTAAGACAATAAAAAATTTATTTGTCCTTTTTCATTGAATTTATTGTACAAAACGACATCGTTTCCTTACATTGAATGGCAAAACAACGTCATTTTATTCCATTAATACGATAAGATGATTGAATATATCTTATATATAATTATAGAAAATAATAATAATTTAATTAATAATAATTAAATCTTGATAAATGTATATTATATTTACTCATTATCTTAAATGTTTGAGGTGAATTTTTTTTCCAAAAATGAAAAAATCAAGATAATTACTAAATCGAGAATCCTAGTTTTAAGTATTATTCTTCTCAACTGCATCTTGATGGTATTTTATCATGCAAAAATTTAAATGTTAGAACGTTGAATAAGAGATAATGGAATAAAGCACAATCTCAAAAAACTAAGTGAACCGAATTATATCTATCATTTTACACCAATATACTAATAAAAAGCCTAAATGATTTAGCAAATTAAAGAACAAAAAAAGAACTGCAACCAAAAAAAAAAGTTATTATAAATTTTTTTAATTAAATTGAAATAATTAAAATTAAAAATAAATATTATTTAATTAAAATTGAAAAAATTACGTTTTATCACAATATATATATATATATATATATAATATGAACAATTTTTTTTTTTTTTTTAAAATGGAGAGTTTCTCTCCATCACATGGTGAGAATCTTCTCCGTGTTCTTCCTTTATTTTTTATTTTTTATTTTTAAATTTATTTTGTTCATATTATAAATAAATTTTTTTCGATTAATTTTTTTTAAAATTCTTTTCTCTTTACGATAAAATTTACTTTTTAAATTTAATTAAATATTATTTAAATATTTTTATTTAATTTTCGTAACTTTCTTTTGTTTAATTTATTATATTTTTTTGAAAATTGTTTAAAATTTTTTTTCCTTTACATTATAAATAATTTTTTGTTCTATTTAAAATTCTTTTTAATTCTATTAATTTTATAATATAAATAATTCTTTTTTAGTTGAAGCTTTATCAGTGTCTATATGAACCTCTATTTATCTTGTCTAGTGCACTTCAACTGTTTATCTATAAAATTTTACATTTACCGATAAAAAAAGTATTGATTTTCCCAACTCTAAAACTCATCAAGTAACAATAAAAACAAAGCTTGACTAATTATCGTCATATCTTTTCTACATTATTATATACTCAATTACAGCATTTCACGTGCATCTTACTAGTATTTGATAAAAAAAAATCTAGTGAATTGCAAGAGGTCTGGATTAACAAAATTTTAAAGGAAAAAAAGCATGAGTGAACGGCAGACTTCGATCCAGTTTTAACACGATCCTCCTCTCCATACTAGGCACTAGCCAGCCTAGAGCACAATCAGAACAAACTGTCCATGAAAAAAGAGAAAATAATTAAATGGAAAAATTGAAAAACCATGTCACTCCCAAGTGCGAAGTTATTCCTCCCATCAAATTTCCACCCCTTTCATGAAGACACTTTGTCACATCTACATTATCCCTTGCTAGAATAAAAAAAAAAAAAAACAAAAAAACAAAAAAGGGAGAAAATAGATCAAAATAATAATAATAATAATAAAGATTAGATCAATTAACAGTGTAATACACATTAATACTCTTAGAATGTAGCTCCACGAGGAGCCCACACAAACTCTACTCATTAATTTATGGTCTAATCCCACCCCTAATTTCTTCTACAAAACAAGCACAAGATTAAAAAAGAAAAAAAAATATTCTTGTTGGCAAATGGGAAGGAATGAAGAGATCTAGCACTTATAATTGAAATCTTGTGAACCTTGGACCAAGTATGAGATTCTTAATTCATTAGACCAAGCAAACTTCTGATCTGCCTCCAAAAATGATTTCATGTGCCAGACAATGTTCTCCAAGAGTCTACTACGATGCACATCAATCGTGGAGTAAGGTGAGGCAAACAACGACGGCCGACATATGTTCTAGATCAAATCATGTCCGTCTAATCACTTGACGGTACTCGATAAATTTCGAAAATATAAAAGTTCCACATAACCATTTCTTACCAAATTCCAAGAAAAAAAATAACCATAAATTACTTAAATAAATTTGCACAAAATACAATAAATATCATTACTCAAAATCCCTACTCTTTCTAACAAGTGCAAAATACCCAACAACAGCACAAAATGCAGCAACAACATTCCCTTCTTTGATCAAAATCTTAATCACAAACCCAGTGATTTCGCCTGTCAATTTCTTGCCCTCAACCACCAGATCCCTTCTGGGCTTCCCACAGAAAGTCAAAAGAACAAGAACAGTGATCCACGTCACCATGGTGGCCGGCACCGCCACGGCCAACGCAGCCACCGTCGACAGAATCCCAAAGGCAATTCCCAATAGCCCAGATGCATAAAGGGCTTCAAAACCAGTTGAAATTGAAGAAGATGATTCGTACTTTGAAAGGACAGATTTTAGGAACTCCCAAGACAGGGAAAGTAAAATTGCGTAAACGGATATGAATAGGAATACCCATGTTTTTCTTTTGCTCATTAGTTTTATGAGTAGTATGGAGGAATATGACTGTTGTGGTGGTAACGGTGGAGACGGCGGCAACGGTGGTTGCGGGGTTGAGAGTTTTTGTTCTACGGTGGATTCTACCATGGTCATGGATGCTTGAGGTTTTATGTGGGGACCGTTGAATTCAATCTTGATTGCTTTGATTTTTCAGGTCTTTTTTGGTGTTTGAGGGTATTGCGCAGGTGATTTACTAGCAATAGATAGGTGAATAAAATTAATAGACGCGCCTGATTATTAAGAAAAGTGCGTCACAGTCCATATTCTTTTCTCAACTCTCAAGTTTCAAATGAAAGAAAAAAGGAATAAGCCAAACGTCCATAGTCGGAGACAGGGCAAAAAATAGGGTGCACACGTGGCGTCCCTCTATTGGAGGGTCGGTTATTTGGCTCCCCCCTATTGGAGGGTTGGCTGTTGCCTGTAGGGTTGGTTGTCCCAACAGCCGATAGCCGACCCTCCAATAGAGAGGTGCGACGTGTGCGCCTTGTTTTTGAGCCTGTCTCCCACTATGGACAGAAAGCAGAATTGAAGAAAAAAAAGGGGGCAATAAAGAGAGAGTGGACATTTTTATGCCTATGCCTATGCCTTGTCTTTGTAAATTGGGGTAATTTGTTAAGCCTAATGTCAAGTCGAAAGAGTGTAATGGTTGAGCAATACAAAATAAGTTATAATTTGATTATAGCATGTTGAATCCTGATTACTTAAATTAAGTTGTCCAGAGTATTATTTTTGTGGTTGAACATCGAGAATGAAGAAACACTTTTATAACAAAAATAAGAAAGAAATGTTTCCGAGTATTTTAGAGATAAATTTTCTTGTGAATAATATTTTTTATCATCTAGAATGACTCACATGAGTCGACGTACCCGACAATTGGTGGCAACCTTCTTTTTCTACAATTCGGACTATATCGAAACGATACTAGATCAAGGGCAAGTTTGCAAATTGAATAATGCTACAAGTACATGATTTTTTGACAGAAATTTTTTACAAACACATGGCGCAACATCATTGGAAGATGAGAAAAAAAGAAAAAAATAGTCCAATCATATTTTGTTACATCAATATCGGTACAAGTTATGTTAAAATTTTTCTGTACTCATGACTTTATTATCACATATAAAATTGACCAAACAATTTACTCGGACAATAAATCCCTATTTGGTTACCGTTATTTCAAAACTCTTTTCCACATACACATTCATATCATAAAATATTGTACATGTAAAACCAAAATTTTCTCAATTACTTAATGACACATTCTCCAAAAATTCATTATTCAAAACTTTATTTTTCCCTAATAATTTCCATCAAATGGTGTGAGTCCTCATTTAACCACCGTTGTTACAAATAAGATCATTGCAAACAAACAAACAAACAAACAACGCCCCTGGGGCATAGTGCAATGGTGCAAAGAACAGAAGTGAGATTATTTTACGCCTTGCTGGCAGCCGCAGTGTGAAGGCTTGATTTCTGATATATGAAATTGAACTCCTTATAGGCGCAGTGTACAGACAACTCTTGTTCCTGGTCTGTTGGGACACATCTCACGATTTACCTTCCTCATAAAATTCTAAGAGTGGGGCGGTGGGGGCCCTCAAGGTTGGGGTTCAACGTTTTTTTAGTTTTTTATTTTATTTAAAGATCATTGCAAACAAATTTCTGATCACTATAAGACAATTACTCGTACTAGCACTATGGATAATATTTCTATTATATCTTCAGCACTCTTTGACACTATGATTATAACACCACATGGTAAGGCGTGCTAAAAAATTCTCATTTCTTACAAAATATGAAGTACAGAATCTTATAAAGTAGAGCCATTTCTTAGCTTTCGCAGAATGACAATTGGACTATTCAATCTTTAAAATTTGAAAAAGGTTTAGCATGTGACGGTGCCTTGAATGGTAAGAGAAGCAAAGGACCACCAATTTGGACTTCCGTTTTACATTAAAAAGATTTCTTAGCAATGCCAAGAAAAAGGAAAATTCAAAGATCGAATTTGTATGGACATTAATCTCCACGAATAAAAATAGAGATAGCAAAAAAATTTGTCCCGCCCGAATAGTGCCAAAAAGACCCACCTTGATGGGTTGGCGGGGCGGGGTGGGGTGTAGGTTGCCACCTCGTCTTGGGTCTTGGGGAGGGGATGCTCCACCCCGTGAAGCAGGAAAAAAAATAAAAATTAATTACAAAAGGCAACTCTAACCTAATAACTTCCATCTTTCTCTCAAGCCCACAATCTCTCTGTCACTCACCGGCCGCGACCTCTCTTATTTTCTCCAAACCTTCCATTCCAACCACTGAAGTCACACCAAGTCTCAAACCACCCTCCACGAGCAATCCCATCAGCTCTTTTTTTCGGCTCTTGATGCCTACAAGCAGGGCCGGTTCTGTGATTGTCAGGACCCGAGGTAAAGCCTAAAAATTGGGCCTCCCTCCTGAAATCAATGTAAATGCAATAGATAAAGTATATATATATATTGGGTCTGAGGCATAGGCCTCATTTGCCTAGCCCCAAGACCGGGCTTGCCTACAAGCTCAGATTCTTCTACTGAAAGCGCATTTCCTTTTTGATCATATGGGAGGTTGTTGACGACAACTGAATTCGAGCCTTGCTGATTAAAGGTATTATTGAACTTGTATCAATATCTATCTGCTATGCCCCTCACCCGAAAACCTTGATGTTTATATTCTGTATTATTTTTGGAATTTTTGATGTTTAGATATTTGGTCGATTAAAAACTTATCTTATTTTGCTATAATACATAAGTTATTTATTAATTGTATGAGTCTATTTCTTAAACTTCATTAACCTTACATTATGCAACTCAAGAAGTAGATCCATGTTTTTCTATTTGGGCAATTGCCTTGTCTTCAATATGTGGATTGACTTTGATTATCATTTGGCCTATAATTTATAAATAACTAATCATTTGAATTCAGTTGGATCCTAATATCATTATGTGCTCTGCTTTCAAATGTTGAAGATGGCTGTACGCTGTGGTGAAGGTTGGTTCAGCTGGCTCGACTTTACTTACGTGTGGTTTTGTAGAACATGAACTATAATTGTTACTGTTTGGTTAATTTCTTGATGTGGGTTGAGTTTGAACGCAATAGTTAATCTTTTTACTGTATCCTAGTCCATGAAATCCGTGTTATAAATTTTTTAGGCAATTTTTATTTAGAATAGTTTCTTTGTGAACTTCATAGTTCAATGTGTTGCTTGATGATTCTTCACTTGATAGTGCTGATTAGAAAGGGCTATCATTGCTGTGTGCTGCATACGAATTCTGAGTTAAGGATGGGAATTTTCTTATTATTTATTTTACATTTGCACTATCAGCATCCAGTATACATTGGTGATTGTCATGAATTGTTGAAGTTTAGCTAATAGGTGTGCAAAAGCAATAACATTTTCTCCCACATTCGGATAAAATTCATTGTGTTTAATGTCATTTGTTATTTGTACAGATGTTTGGCCCAAGTAGTGCTAAAAGTATTGGATTAGGACCAATACGCATGGAAGATAGCACGACCAATATATCAATGAGCAATATCCCACAAGAAGATCCAGCTGAACCGTTACCAAATGCGGATGAAAGGCCAATAAACCTAAATGACGAGGAGCGCTAGTTGGAAAACTATCTTTCGGAAAGAGGAAATTGATCACATTGGATTTTGAGAGTTCTTGCACGACCTGCAACCTAAGGTTCCTTCTTGCAATACTTTGAAAAGCGTCATTTTGAAAATCTATGAATACGAGAAAAGAAAAAAATATGATTGCACTTGAGAAGATTGATAGTCAAATTTTGATTACTACCGACATGTGGACCTCTCCTAATCAAAAGAAATGATTCATGGTTGTTCACGAAATATTTTCTTTTGATTTAAAACTACCACAAGTGTACGGTTCGTTAACAAGTAATAAAGTGGATTAAATGAGTCTGAATATCGTCCCACAGAGATTGATTAGTTCAAATTTTATCTTTCGTAGCCTTAACCGAAACTAAATTATCAAAGTGAATGTAGACCTAATTAAATCCTAATTTTGGAAAGAAACCCAAATTATGCAAATTTTATGATTGAATTGAAATTAATATGCAAAACAATATTTTAACACTCTAAAATGAAATCAAATGTTGAGAACGCACGTTGTTGTAATTAATAGGAATTAAACACACTAGGATCATGATTTCCCATGCAATTATCACTTTAAACCCTACTTTAACAATATGACAACACACTTCAATTTTTGACGAATCAATGTTCCTAAATCTATCTAATACTCTCTCTCGAGATGTATCGAATCTATTTCTACATACCACTGGCCTATATTTCTATGACAAGTGCATATGTAAAAATGCATGCAGTTTTATGAACACTTAAAGATTCACGTAAGGCATAGCGGTATATTTCTATCCCTTATCAGACCCTACGATGATTTATATTATGTCGAATTTATTTCAATTCTCTCGAATGCAAGAATAAATCACCCAAACTCACATAATTACGGGCCCTTAATTGCGGAAACAATAATTGCATATAAATTATTCAAAACAATATAAATATGTCTTAATGTCAAATTGCAAAACTAGAAAATTAAAGATCTAACTACATGGTACATCGATCTTCTAGCACATGAGAATCTAGCCTAACATAGTTAAAATAACAGAATACATCACGTTTTGAATAAAATGTATCACCGGGATATGAAATCTTGAAGCTCTTTGTGCCAATCTTCGTTCTTGCGCTCAAAATCCTCTCCAAGAAGTATTTTTCTGCCTCCAATTATGTTCTGCCTCTTTTTGAACGTTTTTTGGTATTTATATAGCGTGAAAATTAGGTTACCAAAAGAGTTTCAATCGACAAGGAAAGTAAAATTTTCGAGTCGGAAACCTACCATGCGACCGCATGGCTTTAATCCGTGCAGCCGCATGGTTATGCCATGCTGTCTTCAGAATCCCTCGCATTCGTTCGTGCGACTGCACGAGAGTTCTACCATGCGGTCGCATGGTAGATTCTAACTTTCATTTTCTCCAATTTGGTCCCTCTACTTGAATCTTTCACTTCTTGACATCTTTTCTTCATTCTCTCCATTCCATCATCCCAAGATATCATCAATTGGCATTTGGCTCAATCAATTTCTTGATTTTTTTCATCGGGTCAACTTTTGGATAATTACACTTTGGTCCCTGAACTTTCACTTTGAGTCATTTTAGTCATTTTTCGCTTCTTTTCTCCTAAATTTCACCATATTCATCGGTGTTTCCTTCAATTTACAAATGTAACGAAATTAAGTCACAATTTAATCATTTTGCTCGTAATTAAGTCATATTTGTGACCTAAATAAGTGTACAAAAATACACTTATCAAACTCCCCAAACTTAAACTATTGTTTGTCCTCAAACAAGATAGTGACTTAATTATGAACAAACATGGTTTAATACCCTACTGTGGCTCAGGATTAGACTAAGTATTTGACTTTATGAAAATTTATCAGTGCAAAAATGCCATCAACTTTTACTAGTTAAATGCATACTTGACGTGTGTGTGTGTGAATTCATGCCAGCATATCAGGTTCATGATGAGTTTGAGTCCCGACCCCAAGTGGTCAAATGTATCCTTACTCGCTCGAGAGATACACAACCCCCCAAACTTATTCTTTTCACTCAATTATTCTTGAGTTGTGTTTTAAAATTAGGAGTTTACATAGCTATAGCCCTCACCCTCTCGTAGTTTGGATTAATCTCATTATCACAAGTTTACATGTCAACAAGTGAAGGCTCTCCTAAGTTTGATTGCTTCGACACTCAAGATTAAACTAGGTTACTTGTCCGCCTCTAAGGTATAGTTTCTTCAACCAAATATCCAAGGACTTTTCTTCATGTTATTGTCTCTCTTTTGTTTTTCTCACTTTTCTCTGATTTTTCTGATTTTTTTAATTATCATCTTCTTGTTTGTTTTCTATATAACCCATGTAACGAGTTTTAAGCCGGTGACTCCCAAACCAGTTGGCTTTAGAGCACTAGGTTTTAAAGCCTTGCATACTTATTCATTCGAGTTATAAAGGCTCGATCAAATGACTTTTTATTAACATCTTTCCCTCTTGCTTTCTATATGCCCCATGAATCGAGCTTTGGGCCGGTGACTCCCAAGCCAGTTGACCTTAGGGCATTAGATTTTGAAATATCTTTACAGGCTTACTTGCTCGAGTTATAAAGGCATAAAAAGAAGTGTCTTATTCTCACATATTAATTTTATGCCATTTGTTGTTTTTCTAGACATTTAGTTTCCAAAACTAACCCCCAATTTAAAATTTTCACCTACTCTTCATCCCACTGGTCTAGACAATCCACATAATAAAATTCATGCACAGAGCCTCGCTCATCTCAATGCTCCTCTATAATAGCTCAATCATCACCAAATTGTCTTAAAGTAGTTTATGGGTTAATTCAATAGAAGGTTATCATTCTTTTCCTACTTTATGCTCAAAATTCAGTCATTCACCTAACATGTCAAGGATGAATAGCCTGCATAGATAACGTTAAGTGTTGCATCAACAAGTATCGGTTAGTTTAATTAACACTAGATCCAAAGTTTTGCAGTTTAAACTAGTCCAATAATAACATCATAGCTAGCAAGGTTATCACGCCCACACAAACATGCATGAAAAGAATTAAAACAAACAGAATAAAATGCAAAGATTTTTTTTATAACACTCATCATGTACACATTATGTAATAATAGAATACAGATACTGATGAACACAGATAAAGAATTAAAATTATGTCACCACCCAAAATGTAAGATTAACGAAAGATTGAAGACATAATTTTAAGGACAAAATGAAGAAGAAAAATCAAAATTGGGTAAATAGTACCCCCTAGATCAAAATGGATGAGGTGGCGAAAAACTGGGTCCTGGTCTCCGCTGATTCCCGTAGTGGTGGAGAATATCTGTCTCAGCAACTGAGTATCCACATCAGCCTGTGGTGCTGGAGCCTGTGGGAGTTCTTGATTTGTAGAGACCGGGCCTTGCTCTGCTTGCCGTCTACAGCGCTCATTTTCTTGCTCTTCCTTATGTTTAACCCGAGCCCTTGCTTGAGCTTCAAATGTAGTACATTTGATCATGGGGCTAGGTTTTTCAAGTACCTCCTCAAATAGGAGTGCAACACCCGCAGCCCTACATATGCCACTAATAAGGCTCGGGAATATCAGAGTGGAATGACGATCTCTCCAAGTTCCCAATGTATGTAGTTGATTGTATATAAGAGTGGTGAGATCTATCTTGTTACCCCGAACCAAGTGGTAGATGAACCCCGCTGTCTGATCAGGAAATGTAGTCTTGTGTGATATGGGCTTGATATTGTGGCACATGAAGAGCCATAGAATGGCTATGGATGGGGTAAGCTCGATCTGATGCCACTCGGTAGTTGTAAGGGGCCATGCATTTTCCTGCCCCATCAAAACCTCAACCACTTCATTCCAGTTAAATTCAACTGGGATAGGGATCACATTCTCCACGGTGAGCTGGTCGTAATCATGAATGACCTCGGGAGAGAACATAATCCACTTCCCCCATACCCAAGTCTGATGGAAATGCTCGAAACCTGGCGTGTCAATTTCACTGTTGAAGTTGGCGAAGAACTCTCGGCATAGAGTCTCATAGATTGAATGTGGTCGCTCCACCAACTTGTGCCACCCATAGATCTGAACTAAGTTGACCAACTCAAAACCTGGGAAATCATCAAGCTTAAAGGGTCTTTTAGCGTGTATAGTCTAATGGCGTATGATATTCTCATATCGTGTCGCGGTTTCTGAATTTAAGAATCGCCAAACTTCCCCCGCAAGCTCTCGAGTACGGGCTGTCCCGATAGAGGAGCTTGCTTTTTCTTTCCCATGCAAAGTTCTCTTAGGAGACATCCTGCAAAGTTTGTAAAACTATACTCATTAAGTTTGATGTGAAAAGAATAGGCATAGAGTGAGAAAATAAAGTATGCATTGCACAAATCCCCCAAACTTGCTTCAAAATGCATGTATATGACGTTGATGTGTAAAATACATGATACATGTTCCAAGATAGTGTTAGTATCAAAGAAATGTGAAACACCAACAAAAATTAGCTCAAAACATACACTTTGATAGAAGTAACCCATGACCAACCTAGAACTTTCACCGTCGGGCATCGCCTAGAAAATTGAAATTTTCCAGAGTAATCTCCAGGCATATGAAAGTGTCCATACTATTCTAGTACATATCCAAATTTCAAGTCAAATGGATGTCGTTTGTGTTGGAAAAATACGGTGCAAAATGGGTGAAGTGAGGTGCCGTGACGTGACCTAGTCATGTTGTGCCTACAAGTGTTGCCTACGTATCGTCAAGTTTGGTTCTTGTACTTTCCAATTCATGTGTTACGGGAATTCATCACATTACCCCACTCTCATTCATATATTACTCATGTCAATGCATAGCATGTATACTATGTAGTTCAAGGAATTTATTGAGTGGGTAAACAAGCTCTAGCTGAACAGTACATATTGCAACCATATTCACGAACCCCTCAACTGTTATACCCCATCACTTCAACAAGCAGAGAGAGCATCAACGTTATTCACATCCCAGTTTGTATATCCAATGCTCAAATTCACCAAAATGCATAACTCATTTCACATTGACAATTGATCAAACATGTAGCATGTCATTGTATAGGATCTCTAGAATTTCAACAATTGGAGTCTAAGTCATGCCAAAATGACACAATTTAACAATCTAGCATCTACTATTATGAGATAAGTGCCTTTCAAGTTAATGTACATAGGAATGCATCACAATATGTATTGCAATTCATCAACCAAACACATGCAATGCAAGAAACACCATAAAGCATAGAATATTCACTATGGAATTTCATCAAACATATAGCATGCATAATGTGAATGTATTAACAATTTATTGAAATGAAGTTTCAAATCATTCCATATTCCTCACAACAAAATCATAGCAAATCCACCCATATATGAACTAGCCCATTCTCCCTCAATTCCTCAAAATTGAAATTTCAAACGTGACTTACCCTAATGACGGAACCAAGAGAGATTTAAGAAGCATTACCTTGTACTTGTAGGGGTTGATTTGAGTTCAAAAATGATTTACTGATTGATGATATTGCAATTCGTATTCGTGTGTAGTGTATGTGATTCAAACTCGGCTGTATGTAGAACTCGGAGTCCTTCGTTGTGAGTGCCGAATGTGTGGTGTGTGAGATTTTAGATATGAATGGCCGAGAGTTGGGTGGTTAATTCACGGGGTGAAGATTGGGGAGTGCAATTGTGACTTTGTGTAGTGAATTTTTGGGTGAAATCATGCCCTGAATGCTTGTGTTCGTGAGAGATTTGAGGAAAAAATTGAGGTGGGAATGAAGAAACCGGGCGTGGGTTAAAAATTCATGCCTGATTCTGCCATGCGGCCGCATGACTTTAAGACGTGCGGACACATGGTTCAATTGGCTTTGGCCACTTGAATCCCGGCCTCTGTTTGTGCAGTCGC
>NC_036242.1:2474125-2492058 GCF_002742605.1 Olea europaea var. sylvestris | reverse complement strand
TATTTTACCATGCTAAAAAAAACTAATTTTAAAATAAAAAATTTGAAAATATATTCAATTTCCCCAAAATCACAAGTTTGATTAAATTTCACCCCAAAATTTGGTTTTCAATTTAGTGGTCAGCCTGAATTCTCAATGACCTCAACTTTTTCAAAGATACATTTCTAAACATTTTGGAGTATGCATAGACCATAAACTTAGTGCCCGAAACCAAATTTTTGAAATTCACAATCACGCATTGACATTTGAAATTTTAAAAATAAACTTTTGCCTCGAAATGCGTAAATTACACCCCCAATTACCAAAAACAACTCCAATCAACCCGAACTCGTGTATGATGCTTAGGAACTCGTGTGGACAGTGCTTGGACTCTTTTAACATGTATGGATGATCAATGACCTAATTTAAAAAATTTGAAAAATGAAATTGAAAAATTCCTAATCTGATGCAGAAAGAAAAATAAATTAAATTAAAAGGATACAGTGGGTTGCCTCCCACCGAGCGCTAGGTTATAGTCGATTGCTCGACTTTTCTGCAGCTACTTCATTCTAGCGTCCCGAGTTGAACGGTGGATTTTTCATTGGAGAAGTCTCCGTCCCAGTAGTGTTTCAGCCTTTGCCCATTAACAGTGAAGATACCCTTAGTTTCATGGTAAGACCTTCGTGACAGTGTAAGGACCTAACCACCTTGATCGTAGTTTTCTTGGGAACAGCTTGAGTCTCGAGTTATACAATAGCACTTTCTACCCCTCTTCGAACTCTTACCTCTGAATATGCATGTCATGCCACTTCTTGGTTCGTTCCTTGTAGAATTTTGAATTTTCATAAGCTTCCATTCTAAATTCATCTAAGTAGACGCTTTTCACCGACGGTACTCAAGTCTATATTCAACTGTTTCAAAGCCCAATATGCCCGGTGCTCCATTTCTAGTAGCAGATGGCACGCTTTTTTCAAAAACTAGGCGATATGAAGACATGCTTATCGGTGTCTTGAATGCTGTCCTGTAAGCCCACAATGCATCGTCCAGCTTTTTAGACCAGTCCTTTCTAGATGAGTTTACTGTGACCTCGAGTATTCTCTTTAGCTGCCGATTAGATATTTCAACTTGCACACTGGTTTTTGGATGATATGGGGTAGCAACATGGTGTTTAACGCCATATTTATTCAACAGCTGCCCAAACTGGCGATTACAGAAGTGTTTGGCCTCGTCACTGATTATAGCTCGTGGTATACCATATCGGGTGAAAATATATTTCTTCAAGAACCCAATTACTGCCTTTGAATCATTTGTTGACAGTGCAACTGCTTCCACCCATTTGATACATAATCTACTACTACCAAGATGTACTGATTTGAGAACGATGGGAAGAAAGGTCCCATGAAGTCAATTTCCCAAATATCGAATATCTCCACTTCTAAAATGTTATTCAGTGGCATTTCATTCCTCCTTGAGATATTCCCAGTGCGTTGACATCTGTCACACCTCTTGACAAACTCAAAGGCGTCTCTAAATAGTGTAGGCTAGTAGAACCCTGATTGTAGAATCTTTGCACTTGTTTTCGAAGCCCCAAAGTATCCCGCATATACAGATGAATGGAAGTGCTTGAGAATCTCATGTGCTTCTTCCTCAGGTATGCATCTCTTTACTATCTGATCAGCCCCTCGCCTATAGAGAATTGGGTCCTTCCAAAATTAATACTTCAATTCGGCGAAGAACTTTTTCCTCTGGTGACTCGAGTAGTCCGGTGGTGGGATGGAACTGGCCAAGTAATTAGCGATATCTGTGTACCAATGTGCTTCATCTACCCTCAACATCTGCTCATCTGGGAAGATCTCATTGATATCCACTAATTCTTCTGTCTCCCCAGACTCTAATCGGGATAGGTGATCCGCCACTACATTTTCACTGCCCTTCTTGTCTCGTATCTCGATATCAAATTCTTACAGCAACAGCACCAAATGAATCAACCTCGGCTTTGCTTCCTTCTTTGTGAGTAGATACTTCAATGTAGCATGATCTGGTAGATGATGACTTTAGACCTGACAAGGTATGATCTGAATTTGTCGAATGCATATACCATGGACAAAAGCTCATTTTCAGTGGTGGCATAATTGATTTACGCATCATTTAGAGTTCTGCTTGCATAGTAGATCACATGAAAAATCTTATTCCTCCGCTGTCCTAATACTGCACCCACGGCGTGATCACTGGCATCAATCATCAATTCAAAAGGCAGTACCCAGTCTGGTGCCACAATTACTGGTGCTGTCGTGAGCTTCTCCTTTAAAATATTGAATGCTGTGAGACATTCCTCATTAAACTCAAAGGTTACGTTCTTCATTAGCAGATTGCATAGTGACTTAGTGATTTTTGAGAAATCTTTTATAAATCTCCGGTAGAACCCCACATGCCCCAAGAAGCTGCAAATCCCTTTAACTGATGTAGGTAGTGGTAACTTCTCAATAACTTGAATTTTTCCCTTGTCCACTTCAATTCCTTTTTCCGAGATCCAATGCCGGAGTACAATGCTTTCCTGCACCATAAAGTGGCATTATTCCCAATTTAAAACCAGGTTAGTCTCCTTGCATCTATGTAAGATCAAATTTAGGTGTTCTAGACATTCATCGAATAAAGATCCAAACACTGAGAATTCGTCCATTAAAACCTCGATAAACCTTTCAATCATATCGGAGAATATTGCCATCATACACCTTTGAAATGTGGCTGGAGCGTTGCAAAGACCAAAAGGCATACTACGATATGCAAAAGTACCATAGGGGCTAGCGAAAATGGTCTTCTCCTGATCATCCAGTGCGATAGGTATGTGATTGTAGCTCGAGTATCCATCAAGGAAGCAGTAGTGTGAATGTTCAGCCAACCTCTCCAACATCTGATCAATGAATGGGAGTGGGAAGTGATCATTTCATGTAGCTACGTTTAGTTTGCGATAATCGATCCAAACTTTCCATCCCGTCACTGTACTGGTGTGAATTAATTCATTCTTCTCATTTTTTACCACTGTGATTCTCTTTTTTTTGGCACCACTTGAACTGGACTGATCCACGCACTGTCTGAAATTGGGTAGATAATTCCTACACCCAGTAATTTCAATATTTCTGCCCTAATTACTTCCTTCATATTCGGATTCAATCTTCTCTGACCCTCTATACTTGGCTGGCAATTTTCTTCCATTAGAATTTTATGCATACATAGAGAAGGGCTGATCCCTTTAATGTCAGCTATTGTCTACCCAATCGTCGTCTTATTCTCTCTGAGTACCCTGAGCAATTTTTCTTCCTCCACCTCACTAACTGTGTTTGAAATGATTACTAGAAGTGTATTTGACTTCTCCAAATATGCATATCTGAGATGTGGTGGTAGTTGCTTAAGTTCTAAAACTAGCGGCTGTTGAATGGAGGGCAATGGTTTTGCATTTCCCGTCCCCAGTTCCTTGAAATGCTTCTTTTGGGTGTATGGTGGGTTGGTCTCCAAAAACCTTGCACATGTTTCAACTTCAAAAGAATCTAACTGGACTGATTAGGATTGTGCAATGTATGCCTCATAGGCATCAGATGGGCCGTGAAGTAAGAACGTTTCTTGTACTGCCTTGTCAATGATGTCAACTTGGTAATAGCTATCTGATTCTGCTGGCAGTTTCATGGCTTTGAAAACATTGAACGATATCTGCTCCTTTCCCAATCTTAAGATCAACTGCCCCCTTTGGACATCAATTAACGCTCTCCCTGTTGCCAGAAATGGTCTGCCAAGTATCAACGGGATGTCCTTGTCTTCTTCCATATCCAAGATAAAAAAATCCGCTGGGAATATGAACTTCTCAACCTTGATAAGCACATCTTCAATTATTCTTCTAAGATGTGTCAGTGACTTCTCAGCGAGCTGAAGTGTCACAGTAGTCGCTTTAGCTTCTCTCAAGCCGAGTTTCCTGAAAACAGACAGAGGCATTAAATTAATACTTGCACCGAGGTCACATAATGCTTTATCGAAATATACTTCACCAATAGTGCAAGAAACATCAAAACTCCTAGGATTTTTCAGTTTTGGTGGGAGTTTTCTCTGGATTCTGGCACTGCATTCCTTTGTGAGCATCACTGTCTCATTGTCCTCCAGCTTGCGTTTGTTTGATATAATATCTTTGAGAAACTTCGCGTAGCTGGGCATTTGGAATAGTGCATCGGCTAGTGGGATGTTGATATGGAGCTTTTTGAAGACTTCTAGGAATTTTTTCTACCGTTGCTCCAATTTTTGCTTCTTCAACCGATGTGGAAAGGAAATTGGAGGCTCGTATGGGTTGAATGTGACTTTTCCTTATCCTGTGACTTTTCTGAATATTCCTTTAGAGTTGATTCCTTTGGTTGTTCATCCTATACAAAAGTCTCTTCTTCAGCAGAAGAAGATGTCTCTGCAATCACACCCAGTCTCTTGATATGGATTTCAAGAAGTTGTACTCCACTTCGAGTTGTAATGGCCTTGGCTTGCTCTTTGGGATTGATTTTTGTGTTACTCGGCAAGTTACTCGACGTTCTGCCAGTAAATGCGATGGCTAACTGTCCCACTTGAGTTTCCAAATTTTTGATGGCTGCATTTTGATTTTGAAATATAGCTTCGACCTTCTCCATGAATTTTCCTATCATATCTTCCAACTGAGGCCTCTTTTCTTGTTGTTGAAATTGCCCCTGTGGCCTATTTTGATTCTGGTTGCTCCAAGAGAAGTTGGGATGCTTCTTCCAACTGGGACTGAAAGTTTCTCCATATTGATTGTGTTGTTGGCGTTGTCCCCACTGTGTATAGTCTGCTTGCTCAATTCCTTGTATGAGTATTGGGCATTCCGATGTTTTATGCTCAGCTCCACATTCCTCGCAATTACTCTTCTTCGCTTGTACTGCTTGTGATATGCTTTCCACCTTGTGATACAGAGAGTCGATTTTTATAGATATTGCTGAATAAGTATCCACCTCATAGACACCTGGAGTTTTTCTTGGAACCGTCCCCTCAGAAGACCACATGGCTGATATGGTAGCCATTCTCTCAAATAATTCTAATGCCCCATCAATTGTTCATGTGGATATTAAGCCATCTGACGCTGAATCCACCATACTCTTGTGATATGGAAGTAACCCTGTGTAGAAGAATCGGATTTTGGTCTTTTTGTCAAACCCATGTTGAGGGCACTTCTGGTGCGTGTTCTTGAATCTGTTCCTAGCTTTGTCAAATGATTCGATTTCTCCTTGACTGAATATTGATATGTCATGTCTCAGCTTCGCTATCTTGGCTGGTGAGAAAAACTTTGTGCAGAATTTGTGTGCCAACTCGTTCCATGTAGTAATACTAGCAATCGGAAGTGAATCCAACCATTCAAGTGCTCTGTCTCGTAGTGTGTGTGGAAACAGCCTTAGCCTAATAGCATCGTCCAAAATCACTTGGTATCTGAAATGTTGACACATATCCAAAAATCGAGATATGTGTGTATGTGGATTCTCCTCGACCTTGCCATAGAACTGATGTCCATTTTGAAATAGCTGTATCACATTTGCCTTCAATTGGAAATTTGGCTGTCCAAACAGTGGATACACTATGCTGGATTGACTTTGAATTACTTGAGGAGTCAAGAAATCTCCCAGAATCTCGTTTCCTTCGTCCATTGCCTCTCCTTCATTAGCTTGAATAATGGGATTGTTCAGTTCGTTAGCCATTTGTACTTGTGCTTCTCGGTGATCTCTTTGTAGTCGATGGAAGGTGTGCTCGATTTCAGGATCAGCTGGAATCAATTCTCCTCCAGTCAATCGTGGCATGCAAATCTGAAAGACAAAACCAGTACGAGTATTGAGATTCAAACAATTTAAATAACTAAAACACAAATAAAGGATAATCACCTAAAATAGAAACAAAAACAAAATTATACTAGCAAAATAAAAATTGAAGTTCGAATTAGTGTCTAGGAGAATAAAATTAAACTAAACTCAATCCACAGTAACGACGCCAAAAACTTGTTCACGAAATATTTTCTTTCAATTTAAAACTACCGCAAGTGTACGATTCGTTAACAAGTAATAAAGTGGATTAAATGAGTTCAAATATCGTCCCATAGAGATTGATTAGTTCAAATTTTATCTTTCGTAACCTTAACCGAAACCAAATTACCAAAGTGAATGTAGACCTAATTAAATCCTAATTTTGGAAAGAAACCCTAATTATGTAAATTTTATGATTGAATTGAAATTAATATGCAAAACAATATTTTAACACTCTAGAATGAAATCAAATGTTGAGAACGTACGTTGTTGTAATCAATAGAAATTAAACACACTAGGATCACAATTTTTCATGCAATTATCACTTTAAACCCTAGTTTCACAATATGATAACACACTTCAATTATTGACAAATGAATGCTCCTAAGTCTATCCAATACTCTCTCTCTCGAGATGTATCGAATCTATTTCTACATACCACCGGCATATATTTCTATGACAAGTGCATATGTAAAAATGCATGTAGTTTTATGAACACTTAAAGATTCACGTAGGGCATAGCGGTATATTTCTATCCCCTATCGGACCCTACGATGATTTATATTATGTCGAATCTATTTCAATTCTCTCGAATGCAAGAATAAATCACCTAAGCTCACACAATTACGGGCCCTTAATTGCGGAAACAATAATTGCATATAAATCATTCAAAACAATATAAATATGTCTTAATGTCAAATTATAAAACTAGAAAATTAAAGATCTAACTACATGGTACATCGGTCTCCTAGCACATGAGAATCTAGCCTAACATAGTTAAAATAACATAATACATCAGGTTTTGAATAAAAGGCATCACCGAGTTATGAAATCTTGAAACTCTTTGTGCCAATCTTCGTTCTTGTGATCAAAATCCTCTCCAAGAAGTATTTTTCTGCCTCCAATTACGTTCTGCCTCTTTTTGGACGTCTTTTGGTATTTATATCGCGTGAAAATTAGGTTACCAAAAGAGTTTCAATCGTACAAGGAAAGTAAAATTTTCGCGTCGGAAACCTGCCATGCCATCGCATGGCTTTAATCCGTGCGGCTGCATGATTATGCCATGTTGTCTCTAGAATTTTCTGCACTCGTTCGTGCGACCGCACAAGAGTTCTACCATGTGGCTGCATGGTAGACTCTAACTTTCATTTTCTTCAATTTGGTCCCTCTACTTGAATCTTTCACTTCTTGGCATCTTTTTTTTCATTCTTTCCATTCCATCATCCCAAAATATCATCAATTGACATTTGGTTCAATCAATTTCTTGATTTGTGCATCGGGTCAACTTTTGGATAATTGTACCTTGGTCCCTGAACTTTCACTTTGAGTCATTTTAGTCAGTTTTCGCGTCTTTTCTCCTGAATTCCACCATGTTCATTGGTGTTCCTTGCAATTCACAAATGTAATGGAATTAAGTCACAATTCAATCATTTTGCTCGTAATTAAGTCATGTTTGTGACCTAAATAAGTATGCAAAAACACACTTATCAGTGGTTATCGCTCTCATTCCATAGATGATGTTTGAAAATTACAGAGTCGAATCATAGGTACAGTAAAAAATTACATTCACTTTTTTTCATAATTTAAAAAAATTATATTCTTTTAGTTGATTTAATTTGTTCTTGAATGAACTTAGGTTTATATATGTGCCGTGCCCACATACTGCTAACGTGCTTTTAGAAACTCTATTGTGTAGCTTACTAGACTGGAATATTGATCGTAATTATTAAATTTTACCATAGATAATTGCACCACAAATAATGTTATGACCAATATTGTGTTAAATTAGCTTTGTACTCATTCTATTGTAGTGAATGGTGAATTTTTCCATATGAGGAGTTGTGCACATATATCAAATCTTATTGTAAAGGATGGGTTGGAGATTACTGGTGGTAGTGTTGAGAAAATCTGTGATAGTATTGTTTATTTGACAGCGACGCCAAATAGATCTAAAAAATTTGAGCTCTTTGCATGCCAATTGAAAATTGATTGTGAGAAAAAAATTGGTGCTTGATTGTAAAACGAGGTGGAATTTCACATACTTGATGCTTCGTACTGCTTTGATTTATAAGGATGTTTTTCATCATTTGAAACATAGGGAGTCGCAGTATAGATGTTCGCCTATGATGGTGATTGGGATTTGATAAAAGTATTGTAAGTTAAAATTTTTTTTGAAGGTTCTGAATTATTTTCAGGAACAAAGTATCCAACTGCTAATCTCTTCTTTACAAATATTTGGGATATCAAATTGTTGTTGTATGAGTGACTTCAATATCCTTATGTGACAGTTCAACTGATGTTGAATAGTATGATGGAAAAGTTTAAAAAGTATTGGAGTAATATTCATGGAGTTTTGGCTTTAGCAATAGTGTTGGATCCAAGGTATAAGATGATGTTAGTTAAGTGTTATTATCCTCATATTTCTAATCACAATGTTGCAAGTGAGATTGAAAATATTTATCAAGTTTGTGGCAAGTTGGTGCACGATTATCAGAAAAAGAATGATTCAAGTAGGTCTATAGCTCAGTCTTCTACTTCTTCTTGTTTAACCGAGACGTCAAGTGATAATAATAAATCAGATCGCATGGCAGATTTTATAGATTTGTTTCCAATGTTGGAGCTCATAGAAATGTGAAAACTGAGCTTGATACTTTCTTGGATGAGCCATATTGCTTTGGTCGGATGATTTTGATATATTGACATGGTGGAAAAGTAAATGATCGAATATCTGACTTTATTTCAGATTGCAAAAGATATTTTGGCCATCTCGGTATCTACAATAGCGTTCGAATCTATCTTTAGTACTAGTCGTAGAATTGTTAGACTATATAGAAATAGGCTTCACCCAAAAATTTTGGAGGCTTTAATGTGTACTCAAGATTGGTTATAGGCCAATATTCACGGTACGATGTATATAAGTATTTGCTTTTCATATTGTTCATTTTATGAATTCTCTTATTACTAATTATTTTACTTTATTAATAGCGGATTTTGCACTGTTTGCATATTTTGGATGATGTTCCAAGATGAATGATAAAGATGTTGATGATGAGGTAATTTTATTTATTAGATAATGTAAATTTTAATCATAGTTATTATGATGATATTGAGTATAATATTTCATTTATTTTTCAGGATCCATCTTGTGTAATTTCTAGCTCTGTTGATGAATGAAGTTATGAAGAAAGAAAAATATCAAATTTTGGATAAAGAAATGAAATTTAGTTACAATGTAATTCTATTAGCAATTGTTTATTTTTGGACATTGTTTGTTTCGAGTGTTTACTTTGGATATTAGCGTTGTTAGTTTGACCAGTATTTGTTTTGAATTTTAAAATTTTGAATTTGTATTTTATTCTCCAACAACAGTATAACTCGAAATTTTGAAAATATAAAAAAGGGCAGCAAACGGAGCAAGCCCCCGCCCCGCCCCGCCCCACCTCGCCCTGCTCCAAACCCGACCTACTGCTATCCTTAAATAAACAAGAAACAAAACCCATGAAAGTGAGATAGAAAAAGCACCAACAAGCTGTCTAGGCCAATCGTATGCCAAATCACCAATCCTTCTCTCCATAGAGCCATCGAGCTATGAAATAGAATGCATCCCTTTGCTAACAAGCCTGGGAACTCTTTGTTCCGAACGAAAGCCACCATGAACGAAACCTAACAAACGAATCAAAATCAGAATCAGCAACTGATCATGCGAAGTCGAGCCTAATAGCTTTTGTGCTGTCTCAATTCCGTGCTCGAAAATAGAGATTTCTTTGGGGTAAAACATTATCAATGCTCCACAAGTTGAATGTTGAATGTAGATGATACCATTAACGAATTAACAAGCTTCAAACCCTGCAATTATATATAGGTAGAATGAGCACAAATTGATAGAAAATGAGCTCAATTTAAAGTGAAATCTTAATCTAAAATTGGAAATTGAATTTTCAATACCCTAAATCATTGTATTGATGTTCAATCTCGATCAAGCCCAAAAATCCTCAAATTTGTGATAATTATTGGGACACCCATTTGGAGGGGAATTTTAATTGATAAAACCCCATATTCCTCATTTGGTCCCATTTTTTTGAAGATGAAAATAGGTAGAATAGTGTTTTTTGAAAAATGAGTGGTTGAAAAAGAAAGAAAAACGCGTAATATTATTTTATAGAAGATTATGTGGTTGAAAATAGGAGAGAGAAATGGAATGTAATTTAATGAGATTCAAACATGGGCTAATTGGGAATCTCATTGAAGAAGTAGAGAGATAAATGATGGATTGTAATTTGGGAATTCGGAATCCTAACACTAAATTAATGGGGAAAAAGTTTGGTGACAGCTGGCGAGGTTTTATTGGCAAGTGTGCAACGAAGCGTAGATTGTAGTCATCCTTTAGTTGAATATTGGTTTCTCGAGTAAATCTTGTGACAATTTGTTCAATTCACTATTACATTTATTAAAAGATCTAAAGAAATTAATTTTAATTCTTATCAACTACGTAGCCAATTTTTTATACAATAAGATTGCATGATTTATAAAAGGTTGATGAAATCATTTAACAACAACAAAGACGGAATCAACCATTGAAAACAAATTGCTTTAATTTATAAAAGGTTGAAGTAGAAGTCTTATGAAAGAAATTGGCGGCATAACTGTCATGAAAGAGTAAAGGTTGGGGACAAATGTACAATTTTATCCAATTCAATTAAGGAAAAAGCCATGAGTATAAGGAATTCTTGACAAAATTCAATCTATAGTGACATGGTCGCAAATGATTGGATTGTTTTCTTTATTCTCTTTCCATCTTTCAATCAATCCCTGTCATGCGTTGTCTATCAAAGTTTTCTGTCAATTGTTCTATACTTGTATCATAATTGTTCTATTAATCATACCACACCTCAAATTAGAGCCATCGAACTTTGCCAACCATGACAAACTTCTAACACCACCAGCAACCGAAGCCACCACCTTAGCACAAACAAATTTTCCACCCTTAAACATTTTCATTTTTGCCATCTTAGCCTTCTCAACCTCCACAAGTTCCTTGATATGTTTTTGTTTACTCTTTGTCTTCATCCTCGCCCTCTTGTGGTTAGTGGATAAATTGACAAATTGACGGTTCCGGTTCTTGCGGTAAGTGGATAAACTGCAAATTGACCAATTTTAAATAAAGTGGGTTTTAAGCTTAAACTCATCCAGATTTTGGGTTGGTTCATAGGTTTCTCGATTGAATCGATCTGTTAATTGTTATAAATTTTTGTGCTGCTACACGACAATGTTGATTATTTGAAGTCCATCTTAGTGGTTAATAACCTGGGCAAAAACTTTCTTTCAGGTGAAAGACCATAATTGGAACTCAGTAGGAAGTAAAGCTTGCTGGTCAACTGGAAGTGAAAAATTAATGCAAGTGACATAGGTAATCAAGCAGCAATTGAGAGACAAAGGTCTAATTCCACCTAGTAACATATTCAAGTAATGAATTTGGCAATTCTAACCTTTTTTTGATAGATTGCGATGTACTTGATGAGACTTAATGATGGCGAAAGTTTCATTAAAAGAGCTGAAAGAGCATTTGCACAAAGGTTGCAGTGCCCAATAGGTGGCTGGCCACGTCATCAAGGAACGATTCCCAAACTAGAGAGTGAAAGGGAGGTATTAGAAATAAAGAAAATTATACTTTAGTCATTAATCTATTGTCCTTTCGGTATATTAGTCACTAACCTTTAGAAAGAGTAAATGTGTCATGATATTGCACAATTAGTCTCTACTCGTGGAATCGGTCAAAATCTTCATCTTAAATTTTTACATCATTCTCATAGAAACACGCCATACTTCAAACATACGAGCACCAACCAATAATAGTGGGAAGTTAAACCCTGATCCATTAAATTGGACATGCGAGTCATAAGACATTTTAAATAAAGATTCGATTTGTTTTTGCCATTGGAGATCCATTTTGCAGTTATAATGAGACATTGAAGGCAAACTTGTCCCTTTTCGAAAGTTGAGGTAACGGGTTTCACAATTACACACGTTATATACTGAAAATTTGTTAATACATCATTACTATATTCATAAATTATGTGACACACGTGCGGGAGGGGTCCTATATTGGTTGATATGGCATCGACTATTTAATTTGATTGAGTCTATTAAATCAAGAAGTCTAGTCTTGGACTATTTAATTAAACAATTACATCTTGGGCTCGGTCCATTAATCACGTGGCACATTTACATTTTTATATATATATATATATATATATATATATATATATATGATTCATTCACTTCATCAAGATATGTTTTCCTAACCCTAACCAAAACTCTCTCCCGCTCTTGTATTCTCTTTATTTTTGTCCGGCTAATGACTTGAGCGTCAAAGTACAAACAGTTGTTGGATCTTTTTCTTGACCCGTGACTTTTGCCTTCTAACTGAGTGTTCAGTGTGCAGGTAATGTCCACGTGGAAGGGACGAGGTCGAGATTCCGTAGGCGCATTTTTTAAGGTCAATAAATTGACACTGTCTGTGAGAAAGAGTACGTTAACCATGTTTTCACTAAGTTCAAAAGCCACTGTCCGAGAGTTTCTTTACCTTAATATTAAAGACAGCAACCAAAAAGTGAAAGAAGCTAGCCCTACAAATGAAGAAGAGGGAGCTACTTGACTAAGATTTGATAAAATTTTCTTGAAGAGAGGAGCTTTTCGGCAAAGGGTTGAAGAAACCTGGGTTGATAAATCTGCCATGAAAAATGGCTAGTTTCAGTTGATGGTTGAAAAAACTCATCGTAGAATTGGTTAAGAAAAAAGGTTAATTTATTCAATAAACATTTACTTTTAGTTCTGTCCAAAAAATATATTTTGTGTGCTCCCTGAGTTCGGCCATATCTTCCTATTCTTTAGAGCAAACTCAACATCAAAAGAAATGCTAAACGAGCCATAAGAATGAAAAACAGAGCAGTGCAGATGGCGATGTAGCAATCAAAATAATTTTCTTGGTATATTCTAGCATCAAGTTCATGGAAAGGGAAGCCATAATTGCTTTGTGTTTCGAACACTAAATTTCAGCATTTACTATAGGAAAAAAATAGCTACTGGAAAAAGAAAAAACACCAATTACCAACCAAGGAACCTTCAATGTTTGGCTAAAACTATTGGTCAAAAGAAAATGTTGCAGCCTTCGGCCCACCGTTGAGGTTGTCATAAGGTGTTTAAAGTTATTACAACCACCATTACTTTAGTCATTGCCACTCGTAAGCTACCAAAAAACTTTACCTCGTGGTTCTTGCTTTTGTCCATTGGTAGCATTTAATATGATGGACACCTGATAACACAACCCGCCCCGATTCAATCTAATTGACTCGACACGTGTCGTATGCTGATGATAGATGCCTACGAGTTCTACCCCGACCATGCATGACTCACCTACAATAATATATGATATACAAACATTAGATACATGCAACGTTACTCATAAACTCTTAGACCATGCTCTGATACCAATTGACACGATCCGTCCTAATTCAACCTAGTTGACTCGACACGTGTCGTGCACCGATGGTAGATGCCAGCTAAATGTCGGACCTACCACCAAGGCAAACTTGATCTACTTTGATTTATGTTAAAATTCTAGGGTTTTAACTTGTAGTAGAAATTTTTAAATTTAGGTGTGATAAACATGAATTGAAGCTCAAGCTTGGGGATTACTTCATTTCCAATTTCAGCTAGGTAAGGAATATTAGCAAACCCTAGAAATTTCAATTGGGATTTTTGGATTAAGTAGTGTTCGTGGAAATGATAATGATGTGGAAATAATTATTTGGAAGCATGAAACTCTAGAACAAGAGGAAAATTTAATTGGTCGAAGCATTGTGACAAGTTGTCACTAGAATGAAGTGGTAATTACATAAATGCTTGGAATGAAGGTTATGTTGATGAATTAGTTATTAGTCAAGAGATCATGAAGTGTGATTAGCTACAATTATTAAAGGAAAATTTGGAAATTTATTCAAGCATCAAGAAATTTAATTTAAGTTCTATCATTAGATATTAAGGTTTCTTGATTTGATAGTGGATAAATTGGTTATTAATGTCGTATTTCAGGTGGTGACAAGGAGATTGAAAACGTTTATCAGACAGTCTAGCTTGTAGCTCATACTTGTGAGTGGATAAAACTTAATTTTCAGAAACAAGTATTCATTAAATTTTGAAGTTACTTAGTTTATAAAGTTAAGTTGATAGCATGATTTTCGAAATAAAATTGATCTTATAATTAGTTCTTTTTAATGTTTAATTCAATTTAGTTAAATCATTTGATTAGTAAGTTGTATGAATATTAAATATTTCAGCATAATTAAAGTTATTTTTAAAACCACTAGAAAGTACCAAAGTAATTTTACCCCAATCTGCACTAGTGTGAATGTGTTTTCACAGTGTATAATCAGTTATAGTGATTTTACCCGCTCTGCATTATTGTGAATGTATTTTCATAGTGTATGACCAGATTATCAGAGGTCTTAATTTTATGATAAGTCATTATATTATACAGTCATTATATTTTATGATACGATCATGTTTAATTTTTAGTGTATCAAATTCAGAAATTCTCAAAGATTTAATAAAGTTAGAATTTTTAGAAAATGTATATAAATGGAAAAGTTTACTTATTTGCAAACTATTCACTCACCGAGTTACAAAGTCATATATTTTGTCATTTTTTTTTCTATCAGGAGACCGTCGATTTTCAGATACTTGAAAAAGCCTGCTGAAGTCAAAGAGACCGTTTCATAGTATGTAATGAATAGTTAGGAACTCATGTTTATTAAGTACTTTATATAATATTTGTTTGTCGTAGAATGGTTTGTAATTGATGTAATGATTGCTTGTAGACATGACGCTAATGTAGAAGTACTTAGTCGAATTTAGTTGTATTTTGTTTTTGTTGTGGTGGTATTGGTGGATCTGGTGGTTTCCAAAATCTTTGGTTTAAATGTTTATATGAGGTTCTATTGATTTTCATGGTTGGTTTAGTCCATGTTTCAGGGGAAACTCCGTCAAAATTTTTATAGAGTTATGTCACAGTTAAAGTAAATCAAGTTTGCTTTGATAGTGGGTCCTGCATTTAGTTGACATCTATCATCGACGCACGACACGTGTGAGTCAATTAGGTTGAATAGGGATGGGTCGTGTCACATGATATTGATGGTGGCGTAAGAAAAGAGTTGCACTTCTTAGCCGTTTGCAGGCTATCCTTGGTTAGTGCTTGATTTTGTTAACTTTTCTTACATCATTGGAAATCATCTTATTGAGTTTTACTTATGGGTATGAATGATTGGGCCATGTAATTTATTTTTCTTGGGTCTCATGGCCTCTTCTTATCTAAAATGATTGGGCCCATTTGTGAAACTTCAATTCCCTGATGCCTTTTTTTGGGCTTGTGCAATGACAAGTTGTCACTAGAATGAAGTGGTAATTACATAAATGCTTGGAATGAAGGTTATGTTGATGAATTAGTTATTAGTCAAGAGATCATGAAGTGTGATTAGCTACAATTATTAAAGGAAAATTTGGAAATTTATTCAAGCATCAAGAAATTTAATTTAAGTTCTATCATTAGATATTAAGGTTTCTTGATTTGATAGTGGATAAATTGGTTATTAATGTCGTATTTCAGGTGGTGACAAGGAGATTGAAAACGTTTATCAGACAGTCTAGCTTGTAGCTCATACTTGTGAGTGGATAAAACTTAATTTTCAGAAACAAGTATTCATTAAATTTTGAAGTTACTTAGTTTATAAAGTTAAGTTGATAGCATGATTTTCGAAATAAAATTGATCTTATAATTAGTTCTTTTTAATGTTTAATTCAATTTAGTTAAATCATTTGATTAGTAAGTTGTATGAATATTAAATATTTCAGCATAATTAAAGTTATTTTTAAAACCACTAGAAAGTACCAAAGTAATTTTACCCCAATCTGCACTAGTGTGAATGTGTTTTCACAGTGTATAATCAGTTATAGTGATTTTACCCGCTCTGCATTATTGTGAATGTATTTTCATAGTGTATGACCAGATTATCAGAGGTCTTAATTTTATGATAAGTCATTATATTATACAGTCATTATATTTTATGATACGATCATGTTTAATTTTTAGTGTATCAAATTCAGAAATTCTCAAAGATTTAATAAAGTTAGAATTTTTAGAAAATGTATATAAATGGAAAAGTTTACTTATTTGCAAACTATTCACTCACCGAGTTACAAAGTCATATATTTTGTCATTTTTTTTTCTGTCACTTTTTTGAATCTGTGTAACTTTTTCTTATTCGTGTCACTTTTTTAAATTTCCGTCACTTTTTAGAATTTTTGTCACTTTTTAAAGTAGTTGTCACTTTTTTTTTGGAATTTTTGTCAATTTTTTTAGTGTTTGTGACTTTTTTCAATTGTCTTCTTAAAATTTCAATCATTTTTCCTTAGCGACACTTGAAAAAGCCTGCTGAAGTCAAAGAGACCGTTTCATAGTATGTAATGAATAGTTAGGAACTCATGTTTATTAAGTACTTTATATAATATTTGTTTGTCGTAGAATGGTTTGTAATTGATGTAATGATTGCTTGTAGACATGACGCTAATGTAGAAGTACTTAGTCGAATTTAGTTGTATTTTGTTTTTGTTGTGGTGGTATTGGTGGATCTGGTGGTTTCCAAAATCTTTGGTTTAAATGTTTATATGAGGTTCTATTGATTTTCATGGTTGGTTTAGTCCATGTTTCAGGGGAAACTCCGTCAAAATTTTTATAGAGTTATGTCACAGTTAAAGTAAATCAAGTTTGCTTTGATAGTGGGTCCTGCATTTAGTTGACATCTATCATCGACGCACGACACGTGTGAGTCAATTAGGTTGAATAGGGATGGGTCGTGTCACATGATATTGATGGTGGCGTAAGAAAAGAGTTGCACTTCTTAGCCGTTTGCAGGCTATCCTTGGTTAGTGCTTGATTTTGTTAACTTTTCTTACATCATTGGAAATCATCTTATTGAGTTTTACTTATGGGTATGAATGATTGGGCCATGTAATTTATTTTTCTTGGGTCTCATGGCCTCTTCTTATCTAAAATGATTGGGCCCATTTGTGAAACTTCAATTCCCTGATGCCTTTTTTTGGGCTTGTGCAATATATTTTCTCTCCCAATTTATGAGCTTTTCTGAAAGTGGGTTGTAGCCTGTAGGTTGAAAGTTTCTTGGGCCGCTATAATACATTTTTGGGATAATTAGGCTCAATGCTCTAAAAAAAGAAATAATTAGATAAATACGCTTAAACCTAATTATGTATTTAATTTCCGTATTAATTACGGTCAAATTCATCAAAACCAGGCAGAAACTCTTCTCCAATCTCAAAGGGATAATTCTTCATCTCGGAAAATGGATATCCTAATACAAGAGGTCGAGTTCTTGGTGGAACTAGTGCGATCAGTGCTGATTTCTGTGGAGATCCAATCAAGACTTTTTCAAAAACTAGTTGGGATTTAAGAATGGTTAATGAATCGTGTGAAGGGGTTGAGAAAAAAATGCGCCCTTAATCACTCTTCAGTTTGTCAATCCAAAAAGAATATCAGAGGGGTTTCAGAGTTTGAATCTGTGAAAATATAAGACCTAGACTAGCAAATAGATCAACTGAAAAGGTGCTAGCCACTCAAGGAATCTGAAGTCAAAGCCTTTTGTCTCAAAGCCATGGAAATTCTCGTTGAAGAGAGTAATGTTTAGTGGGTGGATGCCCTCGTCACCGTAAGTCGGTGAAGAATTCTTAATTAAAAATTATGTCCTCTGTGTGTTTTATTACTAGGTGTTTTTAAGTTATTATTATTATTTTTTTTTAAAAAGAAAATAGTGAATTAGGTGAAAATTAATAATTTTA